>NC_089839.1:3838152-3955652 GCF_035609145.1 Eleutherodactylus coqui
AGATAGATAGATAGATAGATAGATAGATAGATAGATAGATAGATAGATAGATAGATAGACATGAGACAGATAGATAGATATGAGACAGATAGATAGATAGTTAGACAGAAATGAGATAGATAGGAGATAGATAGATAGACAGAAATGAGATAGATAGATATGAGATAGATAGAAATGAGATAGATAGATAGATATGAGCTAGATAGATAGATAAATAGGAGATATGATATAGATAGATATGAGCTAGATAGATAGATAGATAGAAATGAGATAGATAGATAGGAGATAGATAGATATGAGATAAATAGATAGGAGATAGATATGAGATAGATATGAGAGAGATAGATAGATCCATAGATAGATAGGAGATAGATAGATGGATAGGAGATAGATAGATAGGAGATAGATATATAGATAGATAGGAGATAGATAGGAGATAGATAGATAGATAGGAGATATGAGATAGATATGAGATAGATAGATAGATAGATAGATAGATAGATAGATAGATAGATAGATATGAGAGAGATAAGAGAAAGATAGATAGACAGATAGATATGAGATAGATAGAAGATAGATAGATAGATAGATAGGAGATATGAGATAGATAGATAAGAGATAGATAGATAGATATGAGAAAGATAAGAGATAGATAGATAGGAAATAGATATGAGATAGATAGGAGAGAGATAGATATGAGATTGATAGATAGACATGAGACAGATAGATAGATAGAGAGATAGGAGATAGATATGAAATAGATAGAAAGATAGACATGAGACAGATAGATAGAGAGAGGAGATAGATAGCAGAAATGAGATAGATAGAAATGAGATAGATAGGTAGACATGAGACAGATAGATAGATAGATATGAGACAAATAGATAGGAGATAGATAGATAGATAGATAGATAGATAGGAGATAGAGAGATATGAGATAGATAGATAGTAGATAGATAGATAGATAATAGATAGATAGATAGAGATATGAGATAGATAGATACATAGATAGATATATGATAGATATGAGATAGATAGATAGATAGATAGATAGATATGAGATAGATCTGAGATAAAGTAGAGTTGGAAAGGAGAGGGGATAATGACCTCACGTGATCTAGACTCTATGCTTCTCTTGATACATCCCAGAATTCTGTTTGCCGTTTTGGCTGCTGCATCACATTGTTGACTCATGTTCGCCACTCATGACCACTCTTTGAGTATGATCACTCAGCCAGTTGTGAATCCATCTAACAGTTGCCTTGTCAATCCCATATTTGGTCATTTTTTCAATAAGTATGGTATGAGATACCTTGTCAAATGCTTTACTGAAGTCAAGATATACTATATCCACCGCATTTCCCTGATCAACCCAGTCAGTGATACTATCTTAGAAGGAAATTAAATTCGTCTGGCATGACTTGTTTGTTACAAACCCATGCTGGCTCTGGTTAATTACTCCATTCTCATCCAAGTACTTGCATACATGCTGTTTAATAATCTGTTCAAAGATCCTTCCCGGTATAGAAGTCAGGCTCACAGGCCTGTAGTTTCCTGGATCCACCTTCTTCCCTTTTTTGATGATAGGGACAACATTTGCTCTTTTCCAATCTTCTGGGACTTCTCCTGTTCTTCAGGAATTGTCACAGATTATGGCAAGTGGTGCAGCAATTACCTCCGCTGCTTCCTTTAGTATCCTAGGATGTAATTCATCTGGACCTTGAGACTTGAATTCATCTAAGTTAGCTAAGTGTTCCCTCACCTTCTCTCTGCTTATAGATAATCTACATTCTTTTATTCCCCCAATAACACAGGGAAGATCAGTTGATGTTCCCTCTACTTTCTGAGAAAAAACAAAATAGGATTTAAAAGTTCGACCTTCTCAAAATCATTCTTAACCAACTCACCATTTTCATCCTATAAGCATCCAATAGCATCTTTGACTTTTCTTCTGCTTTTGGCCTCTGTTACAAGCCTCAATTCATTATCAGCTTTAGCTTTTCTGACACTTGCCCTACAGTTTCTGCAGACCCCATTATATTCTTCTTTAGATATTCCCCCTCTTTCCATTTGATAAACATATTTTCTTCCTCTATAACATGTGTACAAGTTCTGTGTTCATCCATCCGGGTCTCTTTAAATGCTTCCCATTCTTCCTTCTTTTAGGGATTGGTAACAATTGTGCTTTGAGTTCTCATTCCACAATATTTCCCAACCTTCTTGGACATTTCTGTCCTTAAGAACATCCAGCCATTGGATTCTTCCTCTTCCTGAGTTCAGTAAAATCTGCCTTTCTGAAATCCCACCTTGAGGTCTGAGTCTTCTCAGGTCTTCCTCCCCTTGTTATCCAACATCCAAGGATATCATGATCACTGCCTCCTAAGGTGCCGGCCACCCTTACTTCCTCAACCATTCCCTCCCTGTTGGTAAGAATTGGGTCCAAGATAGCAGATCCCCTTGTTTTCTCTTCTGCCTTCTGGAAGATAAAGTTGTCACAAGAGATGATAAGAATCTGTTGGATCCATTACTTTTACCTGAGAGATTCCCAACAAATGTCTGGATGGGTAAAATCTCCCATGATCACTATGTTGGGCTTCTTTGAGATTTTGGCCATCTGATGTAGAAAGAGTTCCTCCATATCTTCTGCTTGTCCCGGCGGCCTATAGTAAATGCCTACAATGGTGTCCTTTCTGTTGTTCTCTCCTTGTATTCTTACCCAAACAGTTCCTACAGAACTCCCAGCTCTGAAGCTTGAATCTCTGTGGAGATGAATGTTCTCCTAACATACAACACAACACCTCCTCCCCTTTATTAGGCCTGTTCCTTATAAATACATTGTATCCTACAAGCCTTGTATCTAATCATGCGTATCATCCCACCAAGTGTCCGTGATGCCGATGACATCATATTTCTCTTCGATAGATAAATATGAGATAGCTCCAAATATATTTATCTATATAGATACAGTAAATGATAAGGGCTCTCCACTTTCTACAAGTCACACCTAGGACTCCATAATAGCAGAGTGTACAGGAAGCTCCCTCTAGTGGTCGCCGCAGGCTGATACAATATTACTATTTAATATTATGTCAGTGTCGGGGATTCGGAACCACATGAGGTCTCTGTGCTGCAGGACACCATTTTTGTCCCGTGCGTCATTGTGCCGCATCACGCCTGCCCTCCGGCGATACATTCCATGTGATAGATGAATACATCTCTGGGGAAGAGCTTCCCACGGGTTTTATCGCTCGGCTTATTCGCCAGCATTCGTCTGTCAGTTAACTTGTCATTCCTGCGTTATCACGGCTTAATAGGCAGGAAATGACCCAGTCAATCGGGAGGAACACGACCTGCGCTGCAGTCCAACCGGCGTTAATAGGAAATGTGCTTCGCTTCCTCCCTGGGGAACCTACCTCTACATACACTGCGGGCCAAAAGTATGTGCGCCCCTTCTAAGATGACCGTCCTGCAATCTCTGAGTGCAGAAGCACTAACTCGAAAATCATAGTTGTTTTAGTCTACATTCTGCACCTCCTGATTTCTTAACCCCTTCACCACTGTTTGCGCCTTCATGACCGCGCCAAGTTTAGGAAATCTGGCTCCACATTAACAGAGAATAACTCCGTAAAGGTTTCACACATCCGAATAATCTAATTCCCCACACATTGTACTTTATTCAGCTGGTGAAGTTAGACGATGTGATTTGTGTATATTTCTTAAAAAACACCAAAATTGAGGAAAGCTTTTGAAAATGTGTCCTTTTTTCCACTTCTGTATGCCCAATCTGTCCGCACATTCGCACTGATTGTGTATCCGATGTACGCTGCAACTTGTTTGCTTTATTTTGGAAATGCATTTGAAAGGCTTCGCCCGTTTCTGAGGAATTTAGGAAAATAATTTACCGTTAATTTTTAGACTTTTGTTGTAAATTGTTTACATTTTAATTTATATTTAACCCCTTAACGCTTCATGACAAACAGTTACATGACAGAGGTTCGGGATTCGTACGGAGTGGGATCTGAGGTCCATCCCGCTCCATACAATGCAGGTGTCGGCTGCCAAAGATGCTGATCGCTGCTATTAACCCATTAAATGCCACAGTCGGCTCTGACAGCAACATATAAATGTTGTGACTGGAGTTCTGGGGTCCTAAATGTGCCCCCCCTCCGCCCCCTCTACACTGATGAGGTTGCAGGGTTCAATTCATAGCCTGCCTGTCAGATCGCGGTATAATGTAATACTGTGATACTATATAAACAGAAAAATAAAAACATTATGGCTTATTATTTTGCACTCGAGCACCGCTTTTTCCGAGTAACTGACTACTTGGACGGAAAGATTCGGGGGCGCCGGGGGCGGCGTGGTGGAGTGGGAGGTAGCAGTGCTCCTGCACTGTGTACGCCGTAAACACAGCCCCCCCCCCAAAGATGGTGGAATTTAGTTTTTCTTTTGCATTTAATTCCACTTAAAAGTTTCAAAGTTTTTCAGTACATTAAATAACGCGCGCCGCCCTTGTGGTTGATGGAGAGAGGAAAGAGGGATGATTTTTTGAAAGCTGAGAAGAAAAACTGAAAATGAAAAAGAAAAAAAAGGCAGACAGGTCCCCGAGGGGTTAATGTATACACAGGGTACGGGTGATTAGATTAAACTAATTGATGTAAAGGTGCAGCCACAGGCGGAAAATACACATAAACTCCGCCTGACTCCGCGGATCCACCAGACTGAGGTCAGCTGCGGATTCGCACTAAATACCAAAGCATTAATGATGCGGCGCACTTTGGCGCAGATCCGCCCAGAATCTTAAGCTTTAATTTCTAGATAAGTTACTAACGAACGCTACCTCTGTAGTAAGAGATATTGGTGATAGCGGGGTCTCATGTGTGCTGCGTTACATAGTAGCGTCTCCTTATCGCTCACTGACAGGAAGCAGAGGATGGGGGGGGCAGTCCTGACATGCTGGCAGTGATGATGTCATCAGAACCTAAATCAATGATGTCCCAATGACTGCAGTAACTAGCAGCCCATTTCGGTTGTTTAACCTGCTGTGGGGGGCGCGATTGCTCGCGGTCTGTCTGCCATAAGTTTATGCACAGAGCCCCAACAGCGACATAAATTTACCGTCAGTGGTTGTAAAGGGGTTAATATAGATTTTTCTTGTTGAGCTCCAAATCCCCGTATAAACATACAGCTGGACAATATAATTCTAACTACCTGCAGCCACCACTAGAGGGAGCTCTGGAGCTTACTGCTGTTGACATATGTAAAGATTTTATGGATGTGACAATTTGATACAAAATTGCATGAAGGTGCAAGAGATCTGGGGGGAAGGGTAGCACCTTACTCCCCAGTAAGAGACCCCCAGACATTTCTGTACAGTGTGTCAGAGTCAGGTGAGGAAACTACTGGGTCAATAGCTATCTAAAAGGTACGGTCAACCCGTGTGGTTGTCCAGGGCGCCGGCCACCAGCTTGTAGGGGGGCACCAGGTGGATGTAAGCTGAGGCTGATCACTCCCCTTATAGGTGGCCAGAATATACCCTTCCTCTGCAGCATCTTGCGGAGTTACATGAATCATCTTCCTCCTGGCTCAGTCTTATTTCCTCTGATGTTCTGAGGCACCGCTGTCAACTTGGTTCTAATGTTGCATTTATGTACCGAGCTTGGCTCTGGTGCTGTATTTATGTACTGGGCTTGGACCTGGTGCTGTATTTATGTACTGAGCTTGGACCTGGTGCTGTATTTATGTAGGGAGCTTAGTTCTGGTGCTGTATTTATGTACTGAGCTTGGCTCTGGTGCTGTATTTATGTACTGATCTTGGACCTGGTGCTGTATTCATGTACAGAGCTTGGCTCTGGTGCTGTATTTATGTACTGAACTTGGCTCTGGTGCTGTATTCATGTACAGAGCTTGGCTCTGGTGCTGTATTTATGTACTGAACTTGGCTCTGGTGCTGTATTCATGTACAGAGCTTGGCTCTGGTGCTATATTTATGTACTAAGCTTGGCTCTGGGGCTGTATTAATGTACTGAGCTTGGACCTGGTGCTACATTTATGAACTCCACTTGGTCCTGGGGCTACATTTACGTACTGAGCTTGGTTTTGGTGCCGTATGGTCGGTCCAGGTAGTAGTATGCAGTGCTGCATTGTGTGTTACTTCTGTATGACAGATCTAGGTTGCCCGTGTAACCTGTCAGGAATCATTTTGCAGCAGTTCATGAAATGCCAGCTGTGCCGCCCTGCAAGTACGGTTCCTAATTACAACAGCGCAATGTTGAGGGATACCGACGTTCCCCACGAGGAGCAGCGCTGCATTAACCCTTTCCAATCCACTGTCTGACATCTAAAGACATTATGATTTAAGGCTGTACAGCTCCGATGTTGAAAGACGTCCGTTGGGGTTCTCTTACTGTATATTGCCAGCCTCTCTGCTGTCGGAGCCTATCCAACGTGTCACCTCATGCAGTACTGGCTTTAGCCAGCATATAGCGCCGTTGTCTAATGGCAGAAAAAGAGTAAGCCCTCTAGGAAAATCAGAATGAAAATTGGATTGGAAAGGGTTAAAGGGAGGTGTGTTTGCCCACAGTGGCTTTATTAAAGTACATAAAAATAAAGGACAGAAGACGCGTCGTCACGGGAGATTCATTACTCTTCACATTTTTTAAACTTCTACAAAACTACTAATTGTCTGACGGCACAAAAAGTGGTAATAATAATGCAATGATGGCATTTACAGCCCGCCAAGGCCTTCTCTGTTTACTGATGTGCTCATTGTGTGTCAGTGTACACTGCCTCCTAGAATTATATTCATTTATCAAGAAGCTCTGTGGAACAAGTTCGGTTGTCCTGTAATGTGGCCAGATAAATAAAACACCATTAACCTTTTTTTCTTTCATTTTCACTTTTTCCTCCTTCCTTTCAAAATATCATAGATCGTTTATTCATCCGTTTGCATCGCGGTCTGACGGCTCGTCGCTAGTTGTGGGAACAGTCGTATTTCTCAGTGATACTATATAATGTACCGTATAATGGGCTGAAAAATGTTAAAAATTTGAATGAAATGGGGGAAAAAAAACGCAATTCCGCCATCTTGGGGTCTTGTTTTATGGCGAACAAACTGCGGCAAAACTGCCATCCCTTTACCTGCGGTCGGTACGATTCCTGCGATGACACATTTATAGAGGGTTTTGCTGCATCACTGCCAAAAACAAAATATCTTTGGAAAAAACTAAAATTCTTTTCTGCCGCCATCTTCTGGCAGCCAGGACTTCTTTATCTTGCGGTCAGCACGGTTGTGCGCGGCTCGCTGTCCGTGGGACGGCCCGTAGTTTCTTTTGTTACCGTTCTGGAGTTCATGTGACTTTTTTGATCACTTTTTGTGTTAGATTTGTTGTGTATTTGTTCCTGCCGACCGTGCGGGATAAATAACGCTGCGCTGACAGGAAATAAGGGGCATTCCTATTAAAGAAACCCCTAGCAGGCGAGCGGGCGTACTTCTGGATATATACAGGGGAGGGGCAAGCAGCAGCAGCAGGCAGCGTACATGTGGAGGAGCCGACGGCTGCAGAAAACTGATGAGCCACCGCTACACCGACCGCACATTGGCTGTAATTGCGTGCCAGTAGAGGTTTTCTCGTGATGTGACGGCGCTACAGATCGCATGTATGTGGAGCCCGCGCTTTCCAATGGGTTCCTTTACATTAGCGAGAAAAAAAATCGGGTGTTGCAAAATATTGCCGCGATTTGCGAGACTTTGTAGCCAATGTTTCTCTATGGAGCTTTCCTTTCTGTTGCATCACACAAAAATGCAGTTTTCCTGCGATGCGATGGAACGTTTACAGTAGGAAATCCTACTGTAAAAGCCCTAAAATAAACCCTGGCTGCATTAAAAAAATACATCCCCTAACAGCCGCTGTCAGGTCCGCCGCACTTTTCCCCGCAGGTCCCCAGTAGTTGTTTGAAGTCTTCTGTCATGGATTGGAGGTTCAAAGTCCCTGCCTCCAGGAAGCGCTGGCTGTGACTGGTTCTTGAGCACCATGGCTCAGCCAATCACAGCGCTTGATGAACCAATGACAGCCATTCGATGCAATATACACTCACTGTGATTGGTTCATCGAGCGCTGGCTCTGATTGGCTGACAGGCAAGGATTTTGAATCTCCGATGCAGGAATTGATGACAGAAGACTTCAGACTAGTGCCGGGGATCTGCAAGGAGTAGTGCGGTGGACCTGACAGCAGCTGTTGGATGATGGATTTTTTTTTTTTGTATTTTTTTAATGTAGCTGTGGCTTATTTTTGGGGTAGGGCTTACATTTCAAGCCCCCACTACGAAAATCCCGGCAAAAGAGCGCTACAAAGTTGCGTGAGTTTGTAGCACCACGGCGACTTTATAGCGACACAAAATCAGAATATCATTGCGAGAAAACGCAGCTATATCACACAGAACACTGATGGGATACTGCTGTGATTTTCTTGCTGCGATATATGGTCAGTGTGAGTGGCTGTTTGGCACCTGGTCGGCTCTTCCATATGTACTTTGCCCGGTCTGGATGATGTTGGGTATCGGTCTATTCAGCTCCTCAGCATAGATCAGAATTTTGGGAACGCGCCGATACCAAATATATGCTGGATTTTTAAAACTTTTTTAATTAGAAAAATAAGAAGTTTTTTTAAAAAAACTTTAATTACTTTTTATTTTTCTAATAATTAATAAAACTTTTCGCATTTTTATTTTTTTGTTCCCCATAGGAGACTTGAACTTGTGATTGTTTGATCGCTCATAAAGTACAATGTAATACCATAATGTTGCATTATTCCACATTCTGACAAGCAGTTTATCACATTACGCCACAGGTATGTCTTAATAGGCAATCTGTTATGGCAGCTCTAGGGGCCTTCAGAGGGCCCCAGGTTACCATGACAACTGAATGGCACCTCTCAATCTCATAACGGGGGACAGTTTGGGACCAGCGCACATTGATTGAGTCATTTAAATGCTGCTATCGGCTCCTGATTCCTTGATTCAGGTGCCTTTTCAGAATAAACTGCCATGTGTGCATATGAGGAATAACCTGATACTTGGCCATTATATGACTTGTTTCCTGCATTTATCTTCTACTTTCTCCTCTGCAGGCTGAATATCTGATTCTTAGTTTTCACTGAGCAGGTTGGTGGGGAATAACTTATATTCTGTCTCCATACCCTTTACACATAGGGAGCAGGATCTCTTCTCTATCTCTGAGCTGGTGGGTGTAGACTGCTGCTATGATGTCTCCATACACTGTACACATAGGAGAGCAGGATCTCTTCTCTATCTCTGAGCTGGTGGGTGTAGACTGCTACTATGATGTCTCCATACACTGTACACATAGGAGAGCAGGATCTCTTCTCTCTCTGAGCTGGTGGGTGTAGACTGCTGCTATGATGTCTCCATACACTGCACACATAGGAGAGCAGGATCTCTTCTCTATCTTTGAGCTGGTGGGTGTAGACTGCTGCTATGATGTCTCCATACACTGTACACATAGGAGAGCAGGATCTCTTCTCTATCTCTGAGCTGGTGGGTGTAGACTGCTGCTATGATGTCTCCATACCCTGTACACATAGGAGAGCAGGATCTCTTCTCTATCTTTGAGCTGGTGGGTGTAGACTGCTGCTATGATGTCTCCATACACTGCACACATAGGAGAGCAGGATCTCTTCTCTATCTCTGAGCTGGTGGGTGTAGACTGCTGCTATGATGTCTCTGTTACGGCACTCTGCCCCCCGAGCGCCAAGTGGGATGCCCTGATCTTCCCGCACCCCACTGTCCCTGCCTACTTGCCTCGGCCCTGGCTAACCCCAGGCGGACAACTGGACGGCGGTCCCTGCTCTGGCTAGGGACCTGGCGGCTGACAAGCAGGAAACTACCTAATGGGGGGACAGAGTGCCGACAGAGGAGGCAGATGAATCAGACCAACAAAACTGACAAGGCTGGAGATGGAACTCACAGGCAAACTGGCAGGGTGCTGGATAGCAACTAGTGCTGACTGAGCCAGACTAGATTAGAGGCAAACAGAACCAACCAAAACAGACAGAGTAATAGGGGACCAGAGGGAGCTGACCGACAACTAGGGACTGACTGAGGAGAACCGCAGACAGACTGGCTAGGTGCATGCAGAACCAATAACTGGCAATGAGCTCACTTCACTGCCAGTCTTTTAACCACAAGGTTCCGCCCAGGGGCGGAGAGTGGGAGGAGGCAACTCCACCCACTGCTGTATAAGAGGCACAGAGGAGTGCGGGCGGCCCCCTACGGGCGGGCACGCCCACGCCGCCGCCCACTGGCCAACCCAAGCTGCTGGGATGACCTCGACACTGGGCTCCAGGCTGCTGGAGCCGACGCCGGAGCGACGCGCGCCGACCGCGGGACCCCATGCCGCACTGTATGGTAACATTACCCCCCCCTCTGACGCGGGACCTCCGGGCCCCCGGAAACTCGACCAGGCTTATCCAGGCAAAGGCTGTGAAAACGCTGTACCAACCCGAGAATGTGACCCTCCTGAGCGGACACCATGGACTGATCCTCAGGTCCATGACTTCGGTAGTCTGTGGCTGCCCCATTTCCTTCAGGGCCAACCGTTGACATATCGTCATGTTTCAGGTCGTCTTCCGAGTCAATGTCCAACCATTCGCCACTGTCTTTTGACCCATCCTCGCTACCAATGACGCTGCCTTCAAAATCTGAGGCATCTCTAACTTTACAATCACTGTCATCTGAGCTATCATACTCCAAAAAACTCTTCCGGGCCCCCAAATATTGTACAGTTCCTGGACCCCGGCAAGAATCCAGGACCTCCTGGGCCTTGTGTTCAACTTCATCACAGACCAGGGTGGGCGGCGGGGGACCGGAGGTGGGCATCACCGAAGAGACAACAGGTTTCGACAAAGACTTATGGCACCCCGTGCGACCCCTCCTTTTGCGATTTCCAGAGGACCGGTACCCCTTCTGTTCGACTGAGCAGGGGGGAGGGGGAGCACGATGGCTATGGCAAGACGGCCCCCACTGGGTTAGCTCCCCAGTGGCCCAATCGAATTGGGGGTTGTGCAACGCCAGCCACGGCATCCCTAGTACCATGTCTACCGACATTTTCTCCATCACCAGGAATGATAGACCTTCCGAATGGCGACCCCCCACCATGAGTTGTAACACTGGGGTCCTCCATCGTACCAAGCCCGAAGCAAGAGGAGTAGCATCAATGCTAGCAAAACGAATTGGCGTCTTCAGCGCCACAAATTCAGCCCTCAGGGGCTCAACGAGACGCATGCTTATCAGGTTAGCAGCTGCTCCGGAATCAATAAACGCCTGCCCTAGGCGGGAGAAGTTCCGGAATCTAACCTGGCAGGGTATCAGAAGTCGAGGACGTACCTGAGGTCCTAGGCGACTCTCCCTGCAGTCGCCTAGGACTGGAAGTCTTTCTGCCGATTCAGACTGTGGACGCTGAGGCCTCCAGGGGCAAGCTATCACCCGATGTCCAGCTTTCCCGCAGTAGAGACAGAGATTATGTAATAACCGAATCCGGCGTCGCTCCTTGGGGTCCAGCGGGTCCAGTTCCATAGGTTCGGGAACAGAGACTGGTACGGACGGGGAGGGAACAGGACAAATGACCTCCCTGACTCTATGGGTCGGTCTATCTTGCTTCCCAGCCCTGAGCCTCCTATCTGCCTTCACTGCTAACTCCATAGCCTCCTTTAAGGACCCGGGAACGGGATGGGAGATCAACAGTTCTTTGACCGCGTCTGAGAGACCTTGCATAAAAACGTCTTTCAGGGCACTATCGTTCCATGCAGTACCACCCGCATAGCGTCTGAAATTGGAGCAATAATCCTCCACACAAAGCGACCCCTAATGCAGCGCCAGCAACCGTGCAACCGCCAACCCCACTCGGTCCGGTTCATCGAAGATACCCCCGAGTTCCTGAAAAAAGGAGTCCACCGACTGCAGGGAGGGGGAACCCTCGGGAATGGAAAAGGCCCAAGTCTGGGCAGAGCCCCGCAGCAGGGACATTATAAGCCCGACCCTCTGGACCTCCGAGCCGGAAGAACGGCGACGCATCCGAAAAAACAGGCGACACGCCTGTTGGAAAACGAAAAACTTGTTCCTCTCCCCAGAGAACACCTCGGGAAGAGGGCACTTGGGTTCGGGACAGGTAGAGGCGTTCTGCTCCTGCGACAACGCCCACTGCTCCTGGGCCACCATGCGAGCTGACAAATCCCGGATCACCGGCACCAGGTCTTGCAGCTGGTTTGCAAGGGCGCTGATCGCCGCCATGAAAAGAAAAACAATATTTTAAGGGCCAGTTATTATGTTACGGCACTCTGCCCCCCGAGCGCCAGTTGGGGTGCCCTGATCTCTCGCACCCCCACTGTCCCTGCCTACTTGCCTCGGCCCTGGCTAACCCCAGGCGGACAACTGGACGGCGGTCCCTGCTCTGGCTAGGGACCTGGCGGCTGACAAGCAGGAAACTACCTAATGGGGGGACAGAGTGCCGACAGAGGAGGCAGATGAATCAGACCAACAAAACTGACAAGGCTGGAGATGGAACTCACAGGCAAACTGGCAGGGTGCTGGATAGCAACTAGTGCTGACTGGGCCAGACTAGATTAGAGGCAAACAGAACCAACACAAACAGACAGAGTAATAGGGGACCAGAGGGAGCTGACCGACAACTAGGGACTGACTGAGGAGACCCGCAGGCAGACTGGCTAGGTGCATGCAGAACCAATAACTGGCAGTGAGCTCACTTCACTGCCAGTCTTTTAACCACAAGGTTCCGCCCAGGGGCGGAGAGTGGGAGGAGGCAACTCCACCCACTGCTGTATAAGAGGCACAGAGGAGTGCGGGCGGCCCCCTACGGGCGGGCACACCCACGCCGCCGCCCACTGGCCAACCCAAGCTGCTGGGATGACCTCGACACAGGGCTCCAGGCTGCTGGAGCCGACGCCAGAGCGACGCACGCCGACCGCGGGACCCCATGCCGCACTGTATGGTAACAGTCTCCATACACTGTACACATAGGAGAGCAGGATCTCTTCTCTATCTCTGAGCTGGTGGGTATAGACTGCTGCTATGATGTCTCCATACACTGTACACATAGGAGAGCAGGATCTCTTCTTCATCTCTGAGCTGGTGGGTGTAGACTGCTGATATGATGTCTCCATACACTGTATACATAGGAGAGCAGGATCTCTACTCTATCTCTGAGCTGGTGGGTGTAGACTGCTGCTATGATGTCTCCATACACTGCACACATAGGAGAGCAGGATCTCTTCTCTATCTTTGAGCTGGTGGGTGTAGACTGCTGCTATGATGTCTCCATACCCTGTACACATAGGGAGCACGATCTCTTCTCCATCTCTGAGCTGGTGGGTGTAGACTGCTGCTATGATGCCTCCATACACTGTACACATAGGGGCAGGATCTCTTCTCTATCTCTGAGCTGGTGGGTGTAGACTGCTGCTATGATGTCTCCATACACTGTACACATAGGAGAGCAGGATCTCTTCTCTATCTCTGAGCTGGTGGGTGTAGACTGCTGCTATGATGTCTCCATACACTGTACACATAGGAGAGCAGGATCTCTTCTCTATCTCTGAGCTGGTGGGTGTAGACTGCTGCTATGATGTCTCCATACACTGTACACATAGGAGAGCAGGATCTCTTCTCTATCTCTGAGCTGGTGGGTGTAGTCTGCTGCTATGATGTCTCCATACACTGTACACATAGGGGAGCAGGATCTCTTCCATCTCTCTGTTTCACACACTCAAAAATAACAACAGCATGATGGAAGACATAATACAGCCGTAGCGAGCAGTGTGGATGTGATTTCAGTAGCTGTAGCACAGTATACACTTACTAGTAGCTGCAGAAACCTCTGTGTGAATTTCTCTTGAACAGTTTCCTCTTCCTCCCTTTCTCCATAGAGTTCTATGGGCAGCATGTGTTATCACGCTCTTATATCCCTTAATCTGTCTTGTCATCCTTGTTACTGGGAGGAAGAGAGACCCCTAGTGGCCACCACTTTTAGTAGGATTTTTCAGCACCACATTGTCAGTTCAGATAAATAATGTGATTTGCACTTTTGCTCGTTATCACATGGACGGTCACATGAACACGAATCGTTTGAGTCATCGGTGACCATTTCAGCTGTTTTGGATCTGTGGCAGTAATATCTCATCAGTGCAGATACTGAACAAGGAAGGAATGCTTGGAGGCCCAATAAATACAAGTGTTGCTATAAGGCGTTGAGAACATCCATGTAACGTGTGATTTATGTGTTATTCTAGGCTTTTTTACAATTACTATGAAGTAGAAGGACTTACGGCTGCTCTTCACGCTCCGGTGCCCCTTGAATGGACCCGTCATTGAATACTTGGGAATGGGGACAGATGGGATCTCTGACAATGAAAAAACAAGCACAGATATAAGCGGGCGAGTCGGTACAGTCATATCAGTATACACGGACGCGGCGAACGTCTGCGATAGCGGTATGTATGCGGGTGATGGCGTGGCATTACCTGAGGCAGCGCCCGCACCTGTATAAGCTGTTAGACATTATCTTGTGAGTGCGGTTGAACCCGGGCAGTGCGCTCGTGGCGAGCTGATGGGAATTATGGGAACGAGGCGTGATCGCGGGCGCCAGACGAATGGGATGTTTCATTTCCGATGTTGTACAGAGATTTGACGTTCCTCGATCTTAAGTGTCACATGTGGACCGGCAATACATCATAGAAGGCATTACCACCGGCAGGGGTCGCCCACGGGTGCTTCATCCCTTAACACCACGGGGCATACATTCTCCTCCTGGGTGCGTGGGCTTTATATGGAGCAGGATCGCAGCAGTTGTTCTTCTTTGCTGTCCCTCGATCCGCCAGGTTCAAGCCATGTGTTTGACCATCCAAGATGGCTGCAGATATTTTTTAATGCACACTGTGTACTGCTCTCTGATTGGCTATTGTTGGTTATGTGAGCTGCTCTAGCAAATCAGAGAGAAAGTAACACCACCAATACACTGTGGTGGTTAGGTAGTCTAAAGATTGTGTCATCCATCGTGAAAAAAATGGGACTGGAACGGGTGGATCAGAGGGGTGGCAGAGACAACTGCAGGTAACAGACCTCCTCCCCCTCTGGACACACTTCTGTCCGGAAACAGGAGGGTCACTTTAAGGATCCTCCTCTTTCAGTCACAGTGAAGCGCAGTTATAAAGAGCATCTCTCTGGAAGACCATCCTGTGTTACATGGACAACCCATTGATGTGAATAAAAACTGTGTAGTTCTTAATTTCCCCTGTGGGGGCGCTGCAGTTAAATTGAGCACTTACTGCCAGGTTTCTGCATTGTGGCTAGCCGGGTAACTGCTGCATCGGTGCATGTGCCATATCATAAAATACCTTTTTGCTACTGTGCGAACTGATTGGTTGGGGGAGAAGGTTGTTCCCCAGCTGGCCAATCAGTCTTTATTGTTGTATACAAATTCGGCCCCTCCTTTCAGAAGGCACCGGTTATTCCTCTGTTGGCGAAGTTCTGGACTCATTGGGGCTTCCCAGGTGTCATCCTACAATCAGGTGTAGTGGCCCAGAGTTAGTGGGGCCCCTCCATAATGTTATATGGGTGTCTCGTGCCATTTTCTTGTCAGTGTCTTATGTGTGGTATGTATTTGGTTTATATGTATTGCACTTCTGCAGTACTGAGTGGGTTACTGTCTGTGTCATGTCTGAAAAATGTATCATTGTGTGAGTCATATGACTATGTTTTATATATATGTATGTGTTTGCAAGGATGCTGGGAGCAGAATAGGAGTAGGATAAGAGTCAAATGCAAGAGGGCGAGAGCACTGAGTCTGGAATAGAAGAAGTCTGAATCAGTGAGTGAGCCCGACAGACACTGGTCGATCCGTGTGGGGATCATGGAGGAGGCTGAGCGATGGTCTGAGGCTTAGCTTGGGCTCAGCCTGCTTAGGAAAACTCTGTGCTGTTGTTGAGTGATGAGAGAGAGACCAACCGCTGCATGGCGAGAAGACGACAAGAGTGAGTGTTTACCGGTAGAGTGAGAGAGAAAATAGAGTCGCCAGGAGCAGAACCCCGCAGATACTTGGGACTGTGGATGATCCAAGGTACCCCGAGAATACTCCCTGTCACACCACTCTAGTTTGTTGTATCTGTGCCAGGACTGTTGATGTGGTTTGGACTTTGTCAAGTTACAGTAAACGGACATTACCGACCGTTCCCGATTTTGTTCAGAAAGTTTTCCCTGTGAGTGGACTACTTTATTTCATCATCAAGTCTCACCGCAGAGGACGGAATGGTGGCGTCACGAGTGATAAATGTACTCAAGGTAACCCCCGGTTACAACCCCTGTGATTTACCCCAGCAACAACGAGGTTGTGTCCCGAGCTATCCCCAGGGGAGGAGATGGTAGAGCCATGTGACAGGGTCTTTATCTACCCGGCTTTCTCCTCAGCTGTGGGCCCGCTCCTCGGACACTGCAAGGTGGAGTTATGGCGTCACGGACAAGATGATTCCTCCGGACCTTTACTACGAAAATGGAGAAGCACCTCCGGCATTCCCAGACACGGAGAAGAGTGTGTGCCCATACCTAAATCTATATGGACAATCGTGTTGTGTCCAGTTCCAGCCCTCTGAGAAGGTCCAGGAAAAGGTTCCCCATGCCTCTTAGCCACAGAATACCCAGGGAGACAAGGCTGAGTTACCTGCAGGATTGCAGAGTGGACAAAAATACTCTAAACTTTATTCTTATGTTTCCTGAATACGTTATCGTCTGGAGAAGGATTGTGTACTACTGCTGGACAAGGTGGAATTGCCTAGTCTACACTTTGTGCCAGAAAATGTTGAAGACTGTATGGGCACTCAAGATGGCGCCCAGTCTTCTACAGTCACAGAATCTGCCATTCAGTTCCCGCCTTGGTTACCCCCACCACAGAACAGCAGCAAAAGAGGGCAAGAGACCGCCCAGGGGAGAAGTCAGATACGCTGGTGAGTGAGCCTATGTACTTTTCTAGGCAGCCCAATGTGAGCACCCCTGAAGGCGAGATGGCAAGTAAGACTCTACAGTTTTTTCCTGCTGGGTACCCAGCACCTCAGCCCAGATTCTATTGGGGTGATGAGCCGGAGTTACTGGAGCTGCTGCCCAGAGCTTCACCCACTTCACCGCCACCTGAGGAACGGATAGTAGAACCGTAGGACCGTGACCCTGTTCCTCCTGAGGCCGCATCTTCTTCCTCCACTGCTCCTCTGGACAGGAAAAGGCTCCAGAGACTACAGAAATTCTGGACTCAGGGTGGATTTGTGGAACTTCGCTATTCTCCATGGATCCTGGACCCTAGGGACAACCAGGAGGTAAAGGCTGCACTGCCATCATCCTTTCATCCATTCCTCAAAGAGTTTGGGGACTCCAACTTTGCATTTTATTTTGTGGATGACAACCCTAGAGGACCTCCGGCAAGACTGTGATGACCGTTTGGTGATGTTCCTTTACCATGGGTCTGCCCAGTGGACGTATCTCAAGGGCTCCATAGCAGTCGCATGGCCTGTCCTGGGATTCAGCATGGTGACTTTGGGTTGAGTGACCCTTCAGAAGTCACCGACAGGTTGTAGATCAGTGATGTGAGAATTCCTGCAGCCTGACGTCTCTGTTGTGGCCTGATGAGTTAGAGAAGTAGGTCAGCGCCGCCTCACAAGGTGCGCGTCTCCTCCGCATCATCCCCTGATGCCGGCTTTACAAGCAGTGGCCACAGAGCGGAGGCTTATTAATAATGCATGGAGAAAGTGCTGAACGCGCTCGATGCTGATGGCCGCTGTCTCTGGCTTCTTGGAGTCGCACATTTAAATCTCAATGTGCATCCAGCGGAGGATCTGAAATACCTGCAGGTAAATAACGGGTCCGACCACGTGCGAGGGGTAAAAATGTCCACTGCAGGGCATCTCATTCAGGGCATGGTGAATTATTTAACCCTATAACATCTACCATCCCCCACATTGTTTCTGCTTGTCTTGGGCTGGAGCTGCCCCCCGGGGCCACAGAGAGGGTTCAGCGAGTACAACGCATCGGAGTCAGGGTACTCTGATTAGCTCTGGTGGGTCATGAGATGTTCGGGTCCCGGCTCGGGCTGTCGTAAATCTGGATCTCTTTAAAATAGACACAGAGCAATGCGGCCGTTCTCGTATATTGTAAACAACTGACAAAGGAATCCAACAACTTCTACGCCGGGAACAAGAGCGCAACATTAATGGTGGCACAAGCACAACTGGTTTAAGGCCGCATACTGGCTGACTACAAGTAAAGTACCATCACCGGGTCGTAGAACTCCAAGTCCTTTATCCGGGGCAGCAATAAGCAATCAAAAGCAACAATCCATTATTGCCCCAGTATGTCACAGCCAGAACGTACACTTTACCTGTCCTCACTGCAGACACTACACTTTACCTGTCCTCACTTCAGACACTACACTTTACCTGTCTTCACTGCAGAAACTACACTTTACCTGTCTTCACTGCAGACATTACACTTTACCTGTCCTTACTGCAGACACTACACTTTAGCTGTCTTCACTGCAGACATTACAGTTTACCTGCCCTCGCTGCAGACACTACACTTTACCTGTCCTCACTGCAGACACTAAACTTTACCTGTCCTCACTGCATACACTACACTTTACCTGTCTTCACTGTAGACACTAAACTTTACCTGTCTTCACTGTAGACACTAAACTTTACCTGTCTTCACTGTAGACACTTCACTTTTGCTGTCTTCACTGTAGACACTTCACTTTTGTTGTCTTCACTGCAGACACTACACTTTAGCTGTATTCACTGCAGACAGTACATTTAACCTGTCCTTACTACAGACACTGCAGTTTACCTATCCTCACTGCAGACAGTACATTTTACCTGTCTATTCTGCAGACACTACGCTTTACCTGTCTTCACTGCAGACACTACACTTTAGCTGTCCTCACTGCAGACACTACAGTTTACCTGTCTTCACTGCAGACACTGCACTTAAGCTGCACTCACTGCGGACGCTACACTTTACCTGTCCTCGCTGCAGACACTATACTTTACCTGTCTTCACTGCAGACACTACACTTTACCTATCTTCATTGCAGACATTACACTTTACCTGTCTTCATTGCAGAGACTACACTTTACCTGTCTTCACTGCAGACACTACACTTTAGCTGACTTCACTGCAGGCATTACACTTTACCTGTCCTCACTGCAGACACTACACTTTACCTGTCCTCACTACAGACACTACTCTTTACCTGTCCTCACTGCAGACACTACACGTTACCTGTCCTCACTGCAGAAACTACACTTTACCTGTCCTCACTGCAGACACTACACTTTACCTGTCTTCACTGCAGACACAACACTTTAACTGTCCTTAATGCAGACACTACACTTTAGCTGTCCTTACTGCAGACACTACACTTTACCTGTCCTTACTGCAGACACTACACTTTACCTGTCCTTACTGCAGACACTACACTTTACCTGTCCTCACTGCAGCCAGTACACTTTACCTGTCTTCACTGCAGACACTACACTTTACCTGTCCTCACTGCAGACACTACACTTTACCTTTCCTTACTGCAGACAATACACTTTACCTGTCTACACTGCAGACACTACACCTTAGCTGCCCTCAATGCAGACACCACACTTTACTTGTCTTCACTGTAGACACTTCACTTTTGCTATCTTCACTGTATACATCACTTTTGCTGTCTTCACTGCAGACACTTCATTTTTGCTGTATTTACTGCAGACCGCACACTTAACCTGTCCTTACTGCAGACACTACACTTTACCTGTCTTCACTGCAGACAGTATACTTTACCTGTCTTCACTGCAGACACCACACTTTAGCTGTCCTCACTGCAGACACTACAGTTTACCTGTCTTCACTGCAGACACTAAACTTTAGCTGCACTCACTGCAGACGCTACACTTTACCTGTCCTCGCTGCAGACACTACACTTTACCTGTCTTCACTGCAGACACTACACTTTACCTGTCTTCATTGCAGCCACTATACTTTACCTGTCTTCACTGCAGAGACTACACTTTACCTGTCTTCACTGCAGAGACTACACTTTACCTGTCTATACTGCAGACACTACACCTTAGCTGTCCTCGCTGCAGACACTACACTTTACCTGTCTTCATTGCAGCCACTATACTTTACCTATTTTCATTGCAGAGACTACACTTTACCTGTCTTCTCTGCAGACACTACACTTTAGCTGTCTTCACTGTAGACACTACACTTTAGCTGTATTCACTGCAGACAGTACATTTAACCTGTCCTTACTGCAGACACTGCAGTTTACCTATCCTCACTGCAGACAGTACACTTTACCTGTCTATTCTGCAGACACTACGCTTTACCTGTCTTCACTGCAGACACTACACTTTAGCTGTCCTCACTGCAGACACTACACTTTAGCTGTCCTCACTGCAGACACTACAGTTTACCTGTCTTCACTGCAGACACTAAACTTAAGCTGCACTCACTGTGGACGCTACACTTTACCTGTCCTCCCTGCAGACACTATACTTTACCTGTCTTCACTGCAGACACTACACTTTACCTGTCCTCACTGCAGACACTACACTTTACCTGTCCTCACTGCAGACACTACTCTTTACCTGTCCTTACTGCAGACACTACACTTTACCTGTCCTCACTGCAGACAGTACACTTTACCTGTCTTCACTGCAAACACTACACTTTACCTGTCCTCACTGCAGACACTACACTTTACCTTTCCTTACTGCAGACAATACACTTTACCTGTCTACACTGCAGACACTACACCTTAGCTGTCCTCAATGCAGACACCACACTTTACTTGTCTTCACTGTAGACACTTCACTTTTGCTGTCTTCACTGTAGACACCACTTTTGCTGTCTTCACTGCAGACACCTCACTTTTGCTGTATTTACTGCAGACAGCACACTTAACCTGTCCTTACTGCAGACACTTCACTTTTGCTGTATTTACTGCAGACAGCACACTTAACCTGTCCTTACTGCAGACACTACACTTTACCTGTCTTCACTGCAGACACTAAGCTTTAAATGTCTTCACTGCAGACAGTATACTTTACCTGTCTTCACTGCAGACACTAAACTTTAGCTGCACTCACTGCAGACGCTACACTTTACCTGTCCTCGCTGCAGACACTACACTTTACCTGTCTTCACTGCAGACACTACACTTTACCTGTCTTCATTGCAGCCACTATACTTTACCTGTCTTCATTGCAGAGACTACACTTTACCTGTCTTCACTGCAGAGACTACACTTTACCTGTCTTCATTGCAGATACTACACTTTACCTGTCTTCACTGCAGACACTACACTTTACCTGTCCTCACTGCAGGCATTACAGTTTACCTGTCCTCACTGCAGACACTACACTTTACCTGTCCTCACTGCATACACTAGACTTTAGCTGTCTTCACTGCAGACATTACAGTTTACCTGTCCTCACTGCAGACACTACACTTTACCTGTCTATACTGCAGACACTACACCTTAGCTACCCTCGCTGCAGACACTACACTTTACCTGTCCTCGCTGCAGACACTACACTTTACCTGTCTTCACTGCAGACACTACACTTTACCTGTCTTCATTGCAGCCACTATACTTTACCTGTCTTCACTGCAGAGACTATACTTTACCTGTCTTCACTGCAGACACTACACTTTACCTGTCTTCACTGCAGACACTACACTTTACCTGTCCTCACTGCAGACACTACACTTTAGCTGACTTCACTGCAGGTATTACAGTTTACCTGTCCTCACTGCAGACACTACACTTTACGTGTCCTCACTGCAGACACTACACTTTAGCTGTCTTCACTGCAGACATTACAGTTTACCTGTCCTCACTGCAGACACTACACTTTACCTGTCTATACTGCAGACACTACACCTTAGCTGCCCTCGCTGCAGACACTACACTTTACCTGTCCTCACTGCAGACACTACACTTTACCTGTCCTCACTGCAGACACTACACTTTACCTGTCTATACTGCAGACAGTACACTTTACCTGTCTTCACTGCAGACACTACACTTTACCTGTCCTCACTGCAGACACTACACTTTACCTGTCCTCACTGCAGACACTACGCTTTAAATGTCATCATTGCAGACAGTACACTTTACCTGTCTTCAATGCAGACAGTACACTTTACCTGTCTTCACTGCAGACACTACACTTTACCTGTCTTCACTGCAGACACTACACTTTACCTGTCTTCACTGCAGACACTACACTTTACCTGTCTTCACTGCAGACACTACACCTTAGCTGCCCTCACTGCTGACACTAGACTTTACCTGTCTTCACTGCAGACACTACACTTTACCTGTCTTCACTGCAGACACTACACTTTACCTGTCTATACTGCAGACACTACACTTTACCTGTCTTCACTGCAGACACTACACTTTACCTGTCTTCACTGCAGACACTACACCTTAGCTGCCCTCACTGCTGACACTAGACTTTACCTGTCTTCACTGCAGACACTACACTTTACCTGTCCTCACTGCAGACACTACACTTTACCTGTTTTCACAAACCCAAAAATCCATTTTTAATTCCAGGTCTTAAAGCAACAAAACACGAAAAATATCAAAGGGGTGACTATATTAGCAAGGCCCGGTGGTCACAACTGTGCATCAATCTTCACTGTAAGTACGGCATTCGGTCCATGAAGGAGGACGAACTGGATGAACTCTAGGTCCTCCTGGATACTTTTTACACAAGCAATGCGGGGCCCAGAGCTGCAAAGGATCGGATCTCGCGAAATAGCTCTGTAATATACACTCTTTGCAAAAAAATCAAGTCCATAGAAATTGACACTTGGCTTCAAGAGCAGTCATCTCAGGCAGATATGTGATGAGAGTTGTGGTGATTAGATGAACAGTCTTGTCACCTGAGACCCTAAAAGTGGTTCCCCCTTTGGCCTATAAGAGGCTCTCGGAGGCTCCTTGTGCGTAGTGACCTCTTCTTCCGCTTGTTGGCTACTAGACGCCTCTACGAAGCAGAGAAGAGATTTCACCCCATTACCAGAGGGGGCGCATTATTGGGATTTGAGAAGCTGGATGGTCATATCCATAAATTGCCATTCTGACTAGACTGTTAGGGGGTGTTGGGATCAGTGGATGTGTGAGGACACACAAGGTGATCAGGCTCAGGACGCCCCCCACAGACCACCAGTAGAGAGGATTGTCTGACCAGACTGTTAGGGGGTGCTGTGACCAGTGGATGGTGGCACACAAGGTGAACGGGCTCAGGACGCCCCCTACAGACCACCAGTAGAGAGGAGCGTCTGACCAGACTGTTAGGAGGTGTTGGGACCAGTGGATGTATGAGGGCACACAAGGTGACCGGGCTCAGGACACCCCCTACAGACCACCAGTAGAGAGGAGCATCTGACCAGACTGTTAGGAGATGTTGGGACCAGTGGATGAGGGCACATAAGCTGACTGGGCTCAGGACGCCCCCTACAGACCACCAGTAGAGAGGAGCGTCTGACTGGACTGTTAGGTGGTGTTGGGACCAATGGATGTGTGAGGGATACAAGGTAACCAAACTCAGCATGCCCCCTACAAACCACCAGTAGAGAGGAGCGTCTGACCAGACTGTTAGGAGGTGTTATGACCAGTGGATGGGGGGGCACACAAGGTGACTTGGCTCAGGACGCCCCCCACAGACCACCAGTATAGAGTAGTGTCTGACCAGACTGTTAGGAGGTGTTATGACCAGTGGATGGGAGCACACAAGGTGACCGGGCTCAGGATGCCCTCTACAGACCACCAGTAGAGAGGAGCGTCTGACCAGACTGTTAGGAGGTGTTATGACTAGTGGATGGGGGCACACAAGGTGACTTGGCTCAGGACGCCCCCCACAGACCACCAGTATAGAGTAGCGTCTGACCAGACTGTTAGGAGGTGTTGGGACCAGTGGATTGAGGCACACAAGGTGACCGGGCTCAGGATGCCCCCTACAGACCACCAGTAGAGAGGAGTGTCTGACCAGACTATTAGGAGGTGTTGGGACCAGTGGATGTGTGAGGGATACAAGGTGACCGGGCTCAGGACGCCCCCTACAGACCACCAGTGGAGAGGAGCATCTGACCGGACTGTTAGGAGGTGTTGGGACCAGTGGATGTGTGAGGGATACAAGGTGACTGGGCTCAGGACGCCCCCTGCAGGCCACCAGTAGAGAGGAGCATCTGACCAAACTGTTAGGAGGTGTTGGGACCAGTGGATGGGGGCACACAAGGTTACCGGGCTCAGAACCCCCCTTTACAGACCACCAGTAGAGAGGACCATCTGATCGTCCAACAAGCACCAGCAGCTCCAACTGTTCCACATCTTATATTCAAGCTACAGGCTGTACAACAGGGTACTAGAGCCTTCTTTCTCACCTGCTGTATCACGTCTTGTATCTAAGCTAGAGTTGTACAACAGGGTACTAGAGCTTCCATGCCTGCCCGTATCGCATCTTGCATCCAAGCTAGAGGTGGTACAACAGGGTACTAGAGCCTCCATGCCCATCCGTATCACATCTTTCATCCAAGCTAGAGGTGGTACAACAGGGTACTAGAGCCTCCATGTCCACCCGTATCACATCTTGTATCCAAGCTAGAGGTGGTCCAACAGGGTACTAGAGCTTCCATGCTCCCCGTATCACATCTTGTATCCAAGCTAGAGATGGTCCAACAGGGTACTAGAGCCTCCATGCCCACCTTTATCACATCTTGTATCCAAGCTAGAGGCGGTACAACAGGGTACCAGAGCCTTCATCCTCACCCTCCGTATCACGTCTTGTATCTAAGCTAGAGGTGTACAACAGGGTACAAGAGCCTCCATGCCCACCTGTATCACATCTTTTATCCAAGCTAGAGGTGGTACAACAGGGTACTAGAGCTTCCATGCCTACCCGTATCACATCTTGTATCCTAGCTAGAGGCGGTACAACAGGGTACTAGAACCTCCATGCCCCCGTACCACACCTTGTATCCAAGTTAGAGGAGGCACAACAGGGTACTAGAGCCTCCATTCCAACCCGTATCACATCTTGTATCCAAGCTAGAGGTGGTACAACAGAGTACTGGAGCCTCCATGCCCAACCGTATCACATCTTGTATCCAAGCTAGAGGCGGTACAACAGGGTGCTAGAGCCTCTATGCCCACTCGTATCACATCTTGTATCCAAGCTAGTTTCGGTACAACAGGGTACTAGAGCCTCCATGGCTGCCTGTATCACATCTTGCATCCAAGCTAGAGGCGGTACAACAAAGTACTAGAGCCTCCATGCCCTCCCGTATCACATCTTGTATCCAAGCTAGAGGTGGTACAACGGGGTACTAGAGCCTCCATGCCTGCAGTATCACATCTTGTATCTAAGCTAGAGGTGGTACAACAGGGTACTAGAGCCTCCATGTATGCCCATATCATATCGTGCAGCCAAGCTAGAGGTGGTACAACAAAGTACTAGAGCCTCCATGCCCTCCCGTATCACATCTTGTATCCAAGCTAGAGGTGGTACAACGGGGTACTAGAGCCTCCATGCCTGCAGTATCACATCTTGTATCCAAGCTAGAGGCGGTACAACAGGGTACTAGAGCCTCTATGCCTCCCGTATCACATCTTGTATCCAAGATAGAGGCAGTACAACAGGGTGCTAGAGCCTCCATGCCTGCAGTATCACATCTTGTATCTAAGCTAGAGGTCGTACAACAGGGTACTAGAGCCTCCATGCCCGCCCGTATCACATCTTGTATTCAAGCTAGATGTGGTACAACAGGGTACTAGAGCCTCCATGCCTGCAGTATCACATCTTGTATCTAAGCTAGAGGTGGTACAACAGGGTACTAGAGCCTCCATGCCCGCCCGTATCACATCTTGTATCCAAGCTAGAGGCGGTACAACAGGGTACTAGAGCCTCCATGCCCGTCGTATCACATCTTGTATCTAAGCTAGAGGCGGTACAACAGAGTACTAGAGCCTCCATGCCTGCAGTATCACATCTTGTATCTAAGCTAGAGGCGGTACAACAGGGTACTAGAGCCTCCATGCCTGCAGTATCACATCTTGTATCTAAGCTAGAGGCGGTACAACAGGGTACTAGAGCCTCCATGCCTGCAGTATCACATCTTGTATCTAAGCTAGAGGCGGTACAACAGGGTACTAGAGCCTCCATGCCTGCAGTATCACATCTTGTATCTAAGCTAGAGGTGGTACAACAGGGTACTAGAGCCTCCATGCCTGCAGTATCACATCTTGTATCTAAGCGAGAGGTGGTACAGCAGGGTACTAGAGCCTCCATGCCTGCCAGTATCACATCTTGTATCCAAGCTAGAGGTGGTACAACAGGGTACTAGAGCCTCCATGCCCGCCCGTATCACATCTTGTATTCAAGCTAGAGGTGGTACAACAGGGTACTAGAGCCTCCATGCCTGCAGTATCACATCTTGTATCCAAGCTAGAGGCGGTACAACAGGGTACTAGAGCCTCCATGCCTGCAGTATCACATCTTGTATCTAAGCTAGAGGCGGTACAACAGGGTACTAGAGCCTCCATGCCTGCAGTATCACATCTTGTATCTAAGCTAGAGGCGGTACAACAGGGTACTAGAGCCTCCATGCCTGCAGTATCACATCTTGTATCTAAGCTAGAGGCGGTACAACAGGGTACTAGAGCCTCCATGCCCGCCGTATCACATCTTGTATCTAAGCTAGAGGCGGTACAACAGAGTACTAGAGCCTCCATGCCTGCAGTATCACATCTTGTATCTAAGCTAGAGGCGGTACAACAGGGTACTCGAGCCTCCATGCCTGCAGTATCACATCTTGTATCTAAGCTAGAGGCGGTACAACAGGGTACTAGAGCCTCCATGCCTGCAGTATCACATCTTGTATCTAAGCTAGAGGCGGTACAACAGGGTACTAGAGCCTCCATGCCTGCAGTATCACATCTTGTATCTAAGCTAGAGGCGGTACAACAGGGTACTAGAGCCTCCATGCCTGCAGTATCACATCTTGTATCTAAGCTAGAGGTGGTACAGCAGGGGTCGGTTCTCCACAATAAATGACCCTTTCGCTCTGATACTGTAGCCACTTCTATCAATGTTACGATCACACAGATGGGCTCATTAGATCGCGGCTCCTTCTGGGTTCTGCCTCGCTCCGACATTGATTGTATAATCAGAGGTTCATATAATTATTACTTCTTCTATTTACTTTGTTGAACATTAAACACCAATCTGACATCACATTCTAATTTCTGCGTCCAAAGTGGTTTAAGTGAAAATCAATGTCCATTTCCTGATCGGTTGTTTATCTATGGAAGCAGAGAAGTCCTCACCTCCGTGTGTCGGGGCCATCGGTGAACGCCGGCACAATCTATAGGAAGCCCTTCACTGCTGGATCCCAGCGCAGAGCAGCAGACGGC
This sequence comes from Eleutherodactylus coqui, assembly GCF_035609145.1. NCBI lineage: Eukaryota > Metazoa > Chordata > Amphibia > Anura > Eleutherodactylidae > Eleutherodactylus > Eleutherodactylus coqui. The sequence goes on from NC_089839.1 coordinate 3,865,698, forward strand.
CGCGGCGGAGCGGAGTCCTCAGCCGGGCGTGGAGACTGAGAGTATGTGATCCCCATAACAACGGTAAACATTCTGCAGGGTCACAAAGAAAGAAGAGCAAATAGACAAACCTGTCGCAGCGCTGCATCCCGGCAGTGGAACGTGGATCACGGCCAAGGCTTTATGCCACCGATGTGGCTGAAATACAACAGAAGCGACTTATCAAACACGTCTTATTACAAACTTCGGATCATTTTGTGGCTGCAGCAACTTAACCCTTTCCAATACAATTTGTATCCCGGTTTTCCTAGGGGGCTTACTCTTTTTCTGCTGTTATACAACGGCGCTATCTGCTGGCTAAAGCCAGTACTACCTGAGGTGACACGTTGGATAGGCTCCGACAGCAGAGAGGCTGGCAATATACAGTAAGAGAACCCTGACGGACAAGATCACTTGGTTTCTCTTGCTGAGAACAATCACATTTTGCTCTCCTGCCGACACCGGATGATACTTTTTTCATTATCTTGGGATCAGTACCGCGGTACCACATGATGGCCGCATCACGGTCTGCTCCCAGATAACGCACTGATCGCTCCTCTGGGCAGCAGAAGGAAACATTTGGCAGTCGTGGGTAAATGTGGTAATTGAGTGACTTGGACTGCAGACCGGTTGTTGGTGCCCGGAGGTGTGCTGCCAGTCACATTGTTGACTGTTCCTGAAGCGCAGTTCCTAGAGTGTACCAAGACCGGTTGGACCATGGACAGACATCCGATAGAAGATCACATTGTGGTTGGCCCTAGGGGTGAGTGTTGGGTGGCACATCTGGTATCTCAGCAGCAATGTGTCACAGTTGACTAAATGCCCCATCAGTGCAGCAGCGGGCAAGTTAGACAAATTTCTTCAATGACCATGCAGCATACCTTACATTGACTGGGATTCCATAGCTGAAGATAGACACGAGTGCCCCTGGTGACCCCCATCATCCACACCAATGCCTTGCATAGGCCCAGGAAAGATGCCAATGAACGTTGGACACATGGCAGAAAGCCGTCTAGAGTGACATATGGCTGAACTATGCAGATGGCATCTGGTGTGAACAGTATAAAGCCGTATACCATGGGTGTACTATTTGGGTTCAACAGGCCGTTGGTAGCAGTGTCATGGTCTGGGGAGCATTGTCCTGGCATGGCCTATGACCATTGGCTACTCATACCACAATCCTTCAATGGTGAGCCTGGATCACCAGGTGGTTGGAAGACAATAATGAATTCTCCACACCGCCTTGGTCACCAAACTCCCCGGACTGCAACCCCACTGCACATGTTTACGATTTACCCCCACTTATCCAGAAAATGCGCTGCCATAGCGGGCATGGGCGGGATTGGGTATGGAGGATCTTAGCCACCTTGTGGGATCTGTTCCCTGATGTCTGAAAGCCATGAATGCTCAAAAAGATGGAGCGAGATCTTCCTAATGCACTGATCATTCACTTTATATATTGAATGGCCCCTTAATAACCCCCATCTAGTAGCGTTGGACTCCTTTGGCTTCAGACCCGCAGTGATTCATCGCGGTGTAGATTCCTCTAGGTGATGAAGCGGTTGTGCAGGAATATCGGCCCCTGCGGACAGGAAGCTTCTTGTAGTCGCTGCAGATTAGATGGCGGTGCTGACATATTCTGACCGTCTGACAGGAAGGGGTCAGCGATTCATGCTGCTTGTGCCAAATTCTGACCTCCCATCAGCACATAAATCTGGCTCCATCTGACCAGGAGATGTTTTCCCGCTGCTCAATGATACAAGTTTGGCGCTCTTTTGCCCGCTGGAGTCTTTCTGTTTCTCTTAGACACAATGGCGCTGGAACTGGTCGCCCGCTGTTATACCATCCGTGCGGAGGAACGGCGAGTTGTGCGTTCGGACACGTTAGTTGGAGCTGCAGCGTTGTATTCAGCTGACTGTGCAGCCTGTTGGTCAGAACGATTCCTGACATCCTCCTCCGACCCCTTTCAGTGATGAGTTGTTTCTGTCCTATGGATCCCCTTTCGCTGGATGTTTTCCTCGATCGCGCCATTCTCTGTATACTTTCCATACCATTAAATGATAAACCCCCCGCTGTTGGTGGTGAGACCCCGGCTAGTCTAGCACCGATGACCGGCCTCGTTGGAAGTCGCTCCGATCGCCGGATCTTCCATCTAATGTTCCACAGAAAACTTGATTTTATGCCGCACTCCGGGGTCACGGGGAGAATTACCGTACAGGGGGCGCCAATCATGAGAGTGCTATGAGCTGTAATAAAGGGCCGGGGGCTCAAACAAAGTATCTTATATATTATTTTATTAATGTATGTATTTATTCTGTCATGGAGCTATGTCTGCTATTACAACGTTGACTGGATCGGCTGAGCTGCAGTACCAGATATGGCCACAGACAAGCGTGGCGCTGTTTCTTACTCTTTGATCGATAGCCTTGAGCGTAATGAGATCCACATAACAAACATCCCAGGATTTTTGCAGCGATCGGCTACTAATACAGAATGCGCGGCGGCCGGCGTTTGCGGAGCTTCCTGCTCAGTTTCTAATAATATTACCAGCTGTTAATGCTGATTTGTTTGTGTCGTGTCTTTGTGTTTTCTTCTCCGCTGTGGAAGCCGCAGTTATAATTTGTTTACTCTCGGTTCCTGATTGGTTTTGATTGCGCTAATGGAAAATGCAGGCGGCCTCCATATTTGGCCGGATATGAAGAAAATATCCCAATTACTCAAAGTGGTGACAACATCAAAGACTTGACACGGCGGCGTCTCAGACCGCACGAGCTGCGCCACGACTGCTGCCTACATTTAGGGTTAATGATAATGTGCCCAGCGATTCATCACCCGCGGTACAAGGGGTGCGGACAATAAGACGGGTGCATTCTCTGGGGAGGGAGGAGGCATCACAAACAATGTCGCTGCTCATTCACGGGGCGCGGATACATTCACAGACATTGTTTCTTTGCTCCGGTGCAACTCAAGTCACATTTACCCAAATGTATAAAGACTTGATTGATCTGCATCCACAGAAGGGTGAATATATTTCCATCTGAGTCTATGTCTGTAGGTCGTCTGTGTGGCCAGTTTTCACTTCTGCGTATCATTCATCCAGTGACAACGTAGGGTTAGTTGTCATTCTTTGCAGAATTTTTCTGGTCCCCCCATCCCGATGAAAAAAAGAATGATACATATTGAACGTACAGGCAGTCTCCCTGTATTCTGCTTGTGCAGAAAGCAGCAAGATAGCAGCAAACCTACACCAGAACATCCCAGTGAATAAATACAGCACCAGAACCAAGCTCCTTACATAAATACAGCACCAGAACCAAGCTCCTAACATAAATACAGCACCAGACCCAAGCTCCTAACATAAATACAGCACCAGACCCAATCTCCGTTCATAAATACAGCACCAGAACCAAGCTTCTAACATAAGTACAGCACCAGACTCAAGCTCCTAACATAAATACAGCACCAGACCCAAGCTCCTAACATAAATACAGCACCAGACCCAATCTCCATACTTAAATACAGCACCAGAACTAAGCTCCATACATAAATACAGCACCAGAACCAAGCTCCTAACATAAATACAGCACCAGACCCAAGCTCCGCTCATAAATACAATGCCAGAACCGAATTCAGGGCATAAATACAGCGCAAACCAAGTTTCCAAATTAAATACAGCACCAGACCCAGGCTCCTAACATAAATAGAGCACCAGACCCAGGCTCCTAACATAAATACAGCACCAGACCCAGGCTCCTAACATAAATACAGCACCAGACCCAGGCTCCTAACATAAATACAGCACCAGAACCAAGCTCCTAACATAAATACAGCACTAGACCCAAGCTCCGTTCATAAATACAGCACCAGACCCAAGCTCCGCTCATAAATACAATGCCAGAACCAAATACAGCACAAACCAAGTTTCCAAAATAAATACAGCACCAGACGTGAGAACCAAGCTCTGTACATAACTGCAGCACCAGAACCAAGCTCTTAAGACAGATACAGCAGCTGAACCAAGCTGACTGCACAAATACAGAACAAATTAACCCGATAACATAAATACAGCCTCAGAACCAAGCTCAGTGCGTATGTACAGCACCAGAACCAAGCTCATAACATAGGATACCAGAACCAAGCTCATAACATTGATATAAAAGCAGATGCAAGCATATAACATAGCCAGACCCATCATCAGTACATAAGTACAGCACCAGGACCAAGCTCATAAAATAAATATAGCACTAGAATCAAGCTCATGAGATAAATACAGCACTAGAACTGTAAAGCATACAGACTATCGTTCAAGTTGTCAAAGCACATGGATCTGTGGGGACACCCGGAGTTTATGGCGGGTCAGGATAATAATTAAATTATGGCATAGCAGAGGTATGATGACGGTTAGACATCTTCTTCACCATAAGAAGCCTAGATACACAACATTGGAGGCGATACGTGATGTGTGTGATCCACCGGCGGCCCACTTGTTGCCATATGCACAATTACCGAGCTTCTTGTGTAATCGGCTTTCAGATGTCTCTAAAGAAGCGATACTTAACCCAACTGACTCACTCATAGCAACAACCCCAAAGAGGCACTCGATCTCTGACCTAGGGAGGCGTGGGCAGCGTCAGATAGAGAATGATTTACTTCTTAAGAGGACCCAGGGATATCTCAAGGGATGATTGAAGGATAGATTTCCCTAACGAATGAACGATGGCGGGAAACTTTCTTTCATATTATACATGGGGCGATATATGGCTCCGATATCCCCCAGCATCCCAGAGGCCCTGCCAGATTACAGGCGTGTGCTCGGCGCTCCCAACCAAAGACCAGTTCTCTACATGGTATATGGCATTGCCCAAAAATAAAAACATTGTGGGTGGAAACCCAAACGCTTTTACGGGAGCCTGCGGGACTGACTCTTCAGTTAGCGCCACAAGGGTGTATTTCATTCTCTCCCTAATTGCACTGCAACTTCTTCTACGATGCATACTGTCCTTCTAATAAGCAAAAGGTGTCTGTTGACAAACTGTCTGCAAGCCAAACCCCGACAATATTGGATACAATGCATCAGATGAAATATCTTCTAAGGGTGGAGAGACCGAAAGATGTGCAGAATCTCAGGCCGCAAAGTTTTTTTAACAAATGGCAAATTTTTATAGAAAGGTTCCAAGACCCAAAGGAGACCATGGAGTGGATGCAGTGACCGAGGAGCGGGCTGTGGCCTAGGAGACAGCGGGGTAGAGTTTGGGCCTAGTCACGGTGGCTCCCCTGTCTCCCACCTGGAGGGTAACCGGTGACCGTCCCAGGGCTGAGGGCCGGTCTCCTTAAACAGGGGAGCCCACTTGGGGAAATACCTTAGTCCTTTTGTCACTCGTGACGCCACCGTTTCTTCTGCCGCGGGGGATTCCTGCTGTTGGAGTAAATCCTCTGTCACGCAGCTTCTGTGGGGGAATTCTTTGTTGACTGAGTAAATCCACACAGGGGCACTCTTTAAGACACAGGCTCCGAAAACGGATGGGCGACCAGTCGTTTTACTTAACTTCAACAGATTACAGCTTAGCAGCAACTGGCTCGATGGTGCGACAAGGAGAATTCACGGGGATGCAGGAGAAACCACAGTCCAAGTTATCTGTCGGTCCTGGCCCAGGGTACACTCTTACTTCTCAAGCTCCCTCTACTGGTCCACACTCACCAGCTGCTCCACGCTGAAAGACTTCCCAAACACTTCAGTTGTTCTCACAGACAAGAGGCCATTCTCTCGGCCCCCTCCATCTTCTCTATCTTTGGGCTGAAGGTGGCCACAGACAGCTGCCTTGTAGTCCTCTCACTAGCATCACAACGTCCAGAACTCTAGAGCTCTCTTACACGCACCTTGCAAGCACATATATCTCACAAGGTCACATGACAAACAAACAGACACATTTTCCAGACAGTCAGCTCACATACCAGACAGTTAACTCTTTCAGTGCTGCAGCTAGGCAATCCACACCATTCTTGCAACACAGTAGACACTAACAAGACAAATGCATTCGTACAGGATATAAGGGGCCCCTGTTGTACTGGATAGGAGGGGCCCCTGTTGTACTCGGCCACTACATGTATGCGCCCGTTTACCATTACAACTTGGTACTATATCCAAGTGGATGCAAATCGGTTGGGTAGATTAAAAATAACATAAAACAATAATTTGTGATCTTACAGGAGAAGCTTTACCCCCGGGGAGAACGGGGGATTCGTGATCTAAATCAATACAGTCCTAAATCCATTAAGGCAGAACCAAGGAAGGCATTTGATGAAACGCCATGGAAATTATAATTCCACCTTTATTTATTTAGCTGCATCTTTAGGTGTAAATGTTGATTGGTTGATAGATTACAATTGTGAGTGTACATCTGTATATAACTATATATGTGTATACCTGAGAAGTGACTTGTACGGTGCGAGAATCTAGAAGATACTGTCTGCACAATGTTTACTTCTGTTCCTTTATCCTAAGCCTATAGACGATACGCAGAGTAACATTAACATGGATAGGAATATCGGTAATTGGCAGTAAGGACAACGGTTACTGCCTTGTGCAAGTATGTGAATCAATTGTACTGCACGGCACTATGTGATATTTATACCGTTATATATTAATATTATGGAAAAAAGACAATATAAAAGAGTTAAAAAAAACAGGACTGAGCTGTACTCAAATACATCATTATAACCAAGCTCAGTACAATACCAGAACCAAGCACACAACATAAATACAGCACCAGGACCAAGCTCATAACATAAATACAGCACCAGAACCAAGCACACAACATAAATACAGCACCAGGACCAAGCTCATAACATAAATACAGCACCAGAACCAAGCACACAATATAAATACAGAACCAGGACCAAGCTCATAACATAAATACAGCACCAGAACCAAGCACACAACATAAATACAGAACCAGGACCAAGCTCATAACATAAATACAGCACCAGGACCAAGCAAACAACATATATACAGCACCAGGACCAAGCTCATAACATAAATACAGCACCAGGACCAAGCTCATAACATAAATATAGCACCAGGACCAAGCTCATAACATAAATACAGCACCAGAACAAAGCTCATAACATAAATACTGCACCAGAACCAAGCACACAACATAAATACAGAACCAGGGCCAAGCTCATAACATAAATACAGCACCAGGACCAAGCTCATAGCATAAATACAACAACAGAACCAAGCAAACAACATAAATACAGCACCAGGACCAAGCACACAACATAAATACAGCACCAGGACCAAGCACACAACATAAATACAGCACCAGGACCAAGCACACAACATAAATACAGCACCAGGACCAAGCACACAACATAAATACAGCACCAGGACCAAGCACACAACATAAATACAGCACCAGGGCCAAGCTCATAACATAAATACAACACCAGAACCAAGCTCATAAGATAAATACAGCACCAGGACCAAGCTCATAACATAAATACAGCACCAGGACCAAGCTCATAACATAAACACAGCTCGAGCACTCAATATTATGCAGCACCAGAATCAGGCTCAGTACATAAATACAGCACAAACCAAGTTGATATAATAAATACAGCACCAGCTAACCTCAATACATAAACATGCTGATGGGCTGGCAGTCATACCTTGTAATATCAAAGGGTAGGAGGCAGACGGGCAGACCTAAGGGGGGTCACCCCCAGCCTACATCCTGGTGCACACTTACAAGCTGTGTCGCACATAGCTAGGCCCACCATGCATCTAGTTTTCAATTCTGTGGATTCTGTGGTCCCAAAGCATTATTTCCTGCATCGTTTTGCAACAGAACTCTGGAAATCAGACAGGACATGGATGGCTGTCCGTGGGAGCAAAGGCCAACGTGACCCTGGAGCCACGGCTGCTTGCCACGACTTGGTGTTGGAAATAGTGAAGTGATTAATACTTCTATTGTGCCTCCCCTCTCTTCTAGAACTTTCTCTCTCTGTCCTTCCAACCCTCAAATGCTTCCCACCAGTTTTGGAATATGTGGCAAAAGTGTGATTTTTTTTGTTGCACTGCTGCAGCCCTGATGCCGGGGGGCACGTCCGGGTGAGGCTGGTCACTATTACTATAATCCATGCCGGAGATTGCTGGAGATTATATTTTAAAACCTTCTCTGGCTAATAACACTCTGGCAATGCTGCCCTTCATGTCTTATTGAGCACACTGAGTAAGCATCCATAGTACAGGGAGTAAAAGTAAGTGAACCTCTGCATTACAGTCTGTTCACAGCGGCATTGGAAGTTCTGATCAGAACCTCTAGTGCTGAATTCTGTTAAAAAACAGGAGGGAATAGACAGCATGCATCACCATTGTGTCCTGTAGAGCTCGCAAATGGCTATCTGGAAACTGAATGGACCCCATTACAGTCAATTGGGACATTCAGTTCTGGCCTATGACAGATCCTTTCGGCCAGTAGACTCCATATTACTGCTCCCATAACAGAGCAGGACAATAGAATCCATAGCAGTAGTGTGAACAAGCCTTCAAGGCTGCTCCAAGACCTGATTGGCAAAATGTATTTCAATAAGATGAGATTTCGGGTCTCACATGTGCTTTGCCTATTAAATAAAGGCACACAAAGCCTGGTTACAGACAGATCTGTTCTTCTCAATGATTGGTTAGTGAGTCATGCCTCAATGCAAACAACTTTCAGAAGACCTTAGAAAACATTTTATAGAGACAAAGGAAGCCGGAAAACGTTACTAAAAACCTGGGTGTACAACAATCCGCGGTTAGACAGATTATTTGTGAATCTTCTAATATGTCTTGGATCAGGGGCTTATGATACATTAACCCCTTCCCTCCCCATGACGTAAGAGTACGTACCCTTACGTCATAGGGATAGCGCAAGATCATGACAGATCTCGCGCTATTCTGCAGCGGGACCCCGCTGTCAGTCATAGCCGGCCTCCCGCGATGTAGATCGCAGCATGGGAAGGGTTCACAGAGGGAGTGCGCTCCCTCTGTGAAGTTGCCGGGCTCTCGCGATATAACCGCAGAGAGCCCAGCTGGTTGCCATGGCAACAGGATGCCAGATACCGGCGTCCTGTGTTGCCAGAGCCTATGATCGCTGTATAAGCGATAAGGCATGGCAGGACAGAAGTCCTACCATGTCTTATCACAGCGATCATCAGTTTTGTGCTTTAAGTCCCCGAGAGGGACACAAACAGTGTAAAAAAAGATAATAAAAATGTACAAAAAAGAAAAATGTAAAAAGAAACCTTTTTTTATGCTTTTTCTCATATTAGCATAAAAAAGGTAAAAACAAAATAAGATAACACATATTTGGTATCAACACGTACAATAAGATGACATGCTTTTTATTGCCTCCTAAAAAATGCAATGGAAGTGATCAGAAAAGCCGTATATTCCCCAAAATGGTACCAATAAAAACTACAGCTCGTCTTGCAAAAAATAAGCCCTCATAGAGCTCCGTCCATGGACAGATAAAAAAGTTACAGGACTTTGAATGCAGCGATTTAGAAAAATGTTTTTAAAAAAAAAAGGTTTTTATCGCAGAAAAGTGGAAAAACCTAAAAAAATATAAGAATTTTGGTATCGTTGTAACCGTACCGACCCGCAGAAAAAATGTATTGTGTCATTTGTGCTGTATGATTAACGCTGTAAAAAAAAAACAACCCAAAATCTATGGCAGAATTGATGCGTTTTCTCTCCCTGTTATCATAAAAAAATAATAAAAGTTTTACAATATAGTCTATGTAGCCAAAAATGGCACCGAAAAAACTACAGTTCGCTGCTCAAAAAACAAGCCCTCATACGGCCGCGCCGTGGGAAAATAAAAAGTTATGGCTTTTGAAAAATGGAGATGAAAATCCGCCAAAAATCGTTGTGTCCTGAAGCCCAAAATCGGCCGAGTCATGAAGGGGTTAAATATTACCATAGACGTGGCAATATTGAGCTGACCCTTAGACTGCACTGAAGACCGAGTAATGACAACTTAAAGGGGTTATAAACCGTGCTCCCCAAGACACAGAGTACAGTCATATACCCGCCTCTCCCTATTCCTGCTGTGTCCAGCGCTGCTGCAGCCGGTCTTCTCCGTGGCGTAATGTTTACAGCGACAGCCAGCCCATCACAGGCTGCTGCAGCCAATGACAGCACCCGGTGCTTGAGCGCTAAGCCCTGCGATTGGCGCAGCTTGTGATGTCCCGTATACAGACTGACTGCAGCCTGTAGGCAAACAACAGGCAAGGAGGACTGAGTGGCATCATGGGAGATGTAGGGAATCAGTAGGGGCGATAGGACTACACCTCGGACAATCCCTCTAAAATAATGTCTGAGGCGTAAGAAAGAACTCAGGATGTTATACTGAGAGGGGTCGGACGCAGGTAGCAGCCAGCAGCTATTACCTTGGGTCCACCGCCGGACCATGTTACTGGACATGGATTTAGCATCGATCCTAATTTAGAAGGAATCAGACGAGACGTTTTTAGCTGCGCTTTATATGGCAACATTGTATATCCAAAATAACAGGAACACTAATGCCGGCTCTTAGCGCTCTACATTTAGACATCACTTCCCCAGTCGGCTGCAGGATCTGCACTTTATTATCGGCAAAGTGAAGCAGGTTTAAAAATAATGAGATCCGAAGATGGAATTTTGGAAAACGCATTTCATGTCCTTCTATTCCAGTCATCAAGACATAATAATCATTCTCATGTTGCGGCCCGCAGCGAGCAGGTGATGATGATGAGGATTGTGGCTCCACAGTAAATGGAAACTCGAAATCATCTTATCTAAACTACAAGAGCGGCTTCACTCACTGATGTTCTGGACAGATGCTCCAGAGAGAAGTGATGAGGAAGGAGTTGGTGTGAGGCTCGGGGAATGAGGCGCCTCAACAAATGGAAAAAGTGGACAGTATCAAAGGAGCCCTGGGAAAAGAGGGGTTGGCTACATACTGTAGGAAATTAGAAGAGCGGCTGCTAGATGCTTGCTAAATCACTTCATCTCTCAAGGGACTGGTTTTCCTTATGGAGATCCAACTGATGTAGGGAGTCTTACAGTCAATGCTCCCTGGGAAAAAGTATGCAAATTAGCACTTCTCCAAAAGGAAGAACCTCATTTACATTGAAGAGTCCAACCAGAAGCTTTCTGCTATCTGGCAAAACTAGGAAAGGAGTGGTCAGCAAAGTAGGACACTAGAGAAGGAGTAACCAGCAACATTGGAGACCAGGAGAAGGAGTGGTCTGCAACAATGGGGAAGGAGTAGGCTTCAATCTATGGAAAGAGTTCGCTGCAACATGGAAAGTCAATGGAAGGTGTAGACTTCAACTAGTGGAAAGAGTGGTTGGTACTTCAGGAAGCCAGAGGAACGAGTCACCTACAAAAGGGAAAGGAGTAGCCTTCAACCTATGGAAAGAGTACTTGGCAACATGGAAAACCAGAGGAAGCCATGGTCTTCAACTAATGGCAGTAGTTGGTATTTTAGGCAACCAGAGGAATGAGTGGTCTTCAGCTAATAGAAAGGGTGGTCGGCATTTGAAAAAACCTTGGAAAGGAGTGTGTTACATCCGCTGGGCGCACCTCACCGCAGCATGGACGCAGGAGTGGTATCGCGTTCAAACAGGACACACTGGCTAGAACACCAAAGGGACAGTGAACTGCATACTGGGAACCGGACTTATGGACAGACATAACATAAGGAATGACAAACGACTAAAACACTAATGTGACCTTGTTTTATATATATACATATGAAAAGGTCACATGACATACAAAAGATACATTTACAGATATAACCCAGACAGTAACCCATTCAGTGCTTCAGCTATGCAATACACATATTCACTCAGATGGAAGACAGTGACAATACACATAGGCACAAGACACACATAGACCATTCAGAAATGTCCAGAAACTTCTGTATACTACACACAGTATGTTGGTGTGTGAACTGTGTTCTGTCCTGCTGGATCATGTATCATCTCTGGGCTAGTTAGCCCCTTAGGTTCCAGTGTGGGGACGCCCTTATCAGGCGATCGCCCTGCTTGCAGGTACGGCTCTGGTGGATGTTGTCTCGTTAGAGCAGTGACCCGCAAGCCAATGAGGGCCCTTAAAGTTTGGGCTCAAGTGACTTGGCCAATCCACAAACTAATAGCTCGTACTTTTATAGCAATTCCATCTGTTATGTGTATGGGTATGTAAGGTTAGTGTTTTAGTCGTTTGTCAGTCCTTATGTTATGTCTGTCCATAAGTCCGATTCCCAGTATGCAGTTCACTGTATATATATATTTATGTGTTTGCAAGGTGCATGAGTGGGTCTTTGTCTTTTTCCAAGAGTCTTCCTTCTTCTGCTTTCTGGGAGCCTGTCTGCCCACAGTCACCTTCAGTCTTTGGGCCGGGAAGATGGAAGTGGCAGAGAGGATGTTGTGTGTGTTCTGGGTCCAACCTACCCTGGCCTCTATGCTGACCACCAAGAAAACCCACAAGCCTGTGTGAGTTCACTGTGCAGCGCTGAGAGCAGTTCCTAAACTGTGAGCGTGTGCCGGGAGAGAGTCCTGAGAGTAAGAAGAGCGTCCGGGAACAGATCCCCGCAGATAACCAGCCTGCAGATTCATCTGCCCTCTCGTGTTTCCTCCATCGCACCACAATCCTCCTGCACCCGTGTCCTGGCGGTGGCTGTAGATTGTTTGTGACTGTTTCTACTTTGTACAAGTTTATTTCTACAGTAAACCGCTTTACCAACCGTTGCTGGTTCAGCCTTTTAAAAGTAACCTCTGTGTGGTGGACTCATTATTGCATCTTCTGGAATTCACTGCAGAGGACGGAACGGTGGCGTCACCCGTGACAAGGGACTAAGGTAAACCACCAGTGGGTTAACCTATTTAATAGTCTGTCCTCAGCCCCTTGGACGTGTCCCTGGTTACCCTGCGGGTAGGTGATGGTAGAGCTACCATGGCAAGGTCCAAACTCTACCCCGCTGTCTCCTAAGGCTGGGGCCCGCTCCTTGGACGCTGTACATGGAAAACCAAAGGAAGGAGTGGTTGGTACTTTATGAAACCAGAGGAAGGAGTAGTCTGCAATAAGTCAAAGAAGTGGCCTTCAACTAATGGAAAGGATGGTCAGTAAAAAAAGGCAACCAGGTAAAGAGCTCATTGATGCCTTATACTGTAAACCATCCTATAAACTAAAAGAATGAATTTTGGGCAGATGCTCCCAAGAGAATTGGCAAGAAAAAGTGGTTTTGAAGAGCTCATGAAAGAGTGGCCTCCAACAACAAAAGAAACCAGGAAAAGAAGTGGTCTTCAACAAAGGGAAGATGTGACTTTGCATCAATGAAAAGGGTTGCTAGAAAATCAAGAAATCAGGGAAAGGAGATAGTGATTGTCAGCATAGAAAAAACGGAGGGAGTAGTCTGCAACACAGGAAATATGGGGATGGTCAACAAAGGACACCAAGGAAAGAAGGGGTCTTCAAGAGACAGGGTGAGTGGTCTCCAACCAATGGGAAGCGGATGTTGATTGCCAGCATAGAAAGCCAGAGGAGGGAGCAGTCTGCAATATAGAAAACTATGGGAAGAAGGCGTCTAGTTCAAAGGACAGTTGGAGACTGACTAATGTGGCCTAGAGAACAACTGAGGAAGAAGCATCTGGAAACGTGGGCTGACACCGCGATGTGCGGTGAAATAAATATTCTGTCAAGTAGAAAAGGTAGTAAAATAATGCTGCAGCAGATAGGAGAGCGAGGGGTGAGCCGGCTGGAGGAAATAGCAATTACTAGTTACACCTCGCAGATCTCCTCACACAGCAGTTAGAGATTTCTTTAAGAATTTCAGGGGAACAAACCTAAAGCCCCCCAAGGAATTCCTGAGTTTCTGCAACTTGATTGAGTGATACAGTCAGTGTAAATGAAGCACGACTTACCGCTTCCCAATTTCAAGTATAATGCCCAAATTGAAAGGCTGATATTAGCCGCTCATAACAATTAATATTTCATGTCATGCAGCGAAGGGAGTCGACTTTTTGCAGCAGCGGCTGGATGAAAAATCCAGAATCCGTCAATAATATGACAGATGTCAAAAATACTGTAAAACTACAAAACTTTAAGAGACAGAGTAGCGTATTTCTGGCATGTGGACATTTTCAGTGCTGAGTAGACAGAATACAAAGTACAGAGTGAAGAGAAGTAGACAGAATGAAGACAAGGGGAAAAGTTGGATTTTCCCATACCGGAGTTTGTCAATCCTGTTTCTTGCTAAATGCTTTATTAGTTTATTACTGAATGAGTGATCATTAGAAGGCTCACTCGCCCAACAACTACTCCCTGTAAATAGGACAGCAATTAGCTGTGTCCGAGGAGCGGGCCCCAGCCTAGGGGACAGCGGGCTAGAGTTTGGGCCCTGTCACGGTGGCTATACCGTCTCCCACCCGGAGGGTAACCAGTGACACGTTCGAGGAGCCGAGGGCACACTATTAAACAGGGGAACCCAATGATAGATTACCTTAGTCCTTTGTATCACTCGTGACGCCACCGTTCCATCCTCTGTGGTGAATTCAGTTGTTGGTAATAAAGAGTCTACACACAGGAATTTAACTTTCTGAGTCGGCGATTGGTGAAGCTCGTTTACTTGAAAACAACTTGGTTACAATCCATCAATACACGCCAGCAGTAGAACAGCACAAAAAACTCAAGATGGTGTGACAGGGAAGATTCATGGGAGGTCAGGAGAAACCACAGTCTTGTTATCTGTAGGTCCTGATCCCGGCGGCACTCTTTCTTCTCTTCTCCAACTCTCTACCGGTCAACACTCACATTTGGGGACAGGTGCGCTGCATGGCGACTCCTCATTCTCTCTCTCTTAGCATTGAAGGCGTACTTTCACAAGCCCAGGATAGGCTGTAGATTGCTTTTAGCCTTTTCCATTCTGTGCGACACAGACTGAAGGTGCTTGTGTGGTCCTCTTGCAGATCCAGGACAGAACTCAACACACTCAACTCTCTTCTCCTCTCACTCATGCACCTTGCATCCACATATATATCACAAGGTCACATGACAAACGAACAGATATATTTTCCAGACAGTCAGCTCACATACCAGTTAACTCTTTCAGTGCTGCAGCTATGCAATGCACATCATTCATGCAACACAGAAGACACTGACAATACAGTAAACAAATGCATGCATACTGTTATGGAGGGGCCCCATTGTCCTGGGCCACTACAGTTCCCCCCTACTTAAAACAAGCTGACCCAGGTGCCTCTTTAACAGAGTGCAAAGTCCCGAGCAGACTAGTCTTCAGTGTTCTTCACAATCCCATCTAGCAAAACATCTACACAGTCACTGAGTGCGCAAGGCAGAGCCTGTAAACACAACTCACCCTTCGGTTGCTACTTAGAGCTTACCCATCAAAGTGTAACTAGATTACTTTAAGACGTCACTTTCTATGAAAAGCATAAATTTATGACAGCATGTGCTGAAGTGGTATGGCCAGACCACTGAAAACTGTTAGGTTGGATGGAATCCAAGATACACTAACATTGCTATGGGGGACTATTACATAACTCTTCTCCCCAAAGACTAAAGAAGAAACGCAGCACACTGCAGCTAGACAAAGAATAGAGAAGGGTTGACTGGTAGGTCTGAATAGAGTATAAGTGGCATGATCATCGCTGTCACAGAAAATTATCTCATGGAGGGCAGTAACCTTAGGTACATACGCCCAACTGAGCTGACTAAGGATAAAGATGTACATTGTGGATGCCTCCCCTGAGACAGACAGAAGAGCATGCGGACGGGCTGAAGTGGAGTAGTAGAACTTGCAGACAGAAACCTCCTAACTCATTTGCATACCATTACTCAAAACAGGCGCTCATTATAAATGCAGACGCTTTTCTACTCAGACTGGCATTACGTTCCTGCACATTTTCTCACACATATGAACGTTGCAATGACATTTTCAAAGAATAACAGTTTTGCAGACTATGCAAGGGGAAAATAAACCTTAAAGTCTCTTTTGGGGTTTAGCAAAAAGGGAAAAAAAAAAACAACAGTCTCTTTGACTCACAATTACGGCAGTCTCTTAACACCAGGTAGCCATCTGATGCATAGCAGCAGGCTCTTCAGCTTCCGACTTCGTGGTGAAGCCTGTGGGAATCTCACAGCTGCTCCACGATCGAATGCCCACTGAAGAACAAAGAGACGGGCTCTGACACAGAAAAGGCCTTACCTCCACGTCCGCAACTTGTTCTATGCCCTGATTAGAGACACTGACAAGTGGGGGTCCACTAAGAGGACGATACAGTTCTGCCAATGGTGCCAGTTGCACCTCAGGATCCTCAAAGTTGCGTACATGGGCACGCAACCTAGGAGTAACAGCAGTTCTGGCCTCTGTATTGTCACCATGAATGACGATCACTTTGTTTGCTTTCTGGGCAAAGTCTGAGGTACTCGGTCCCTGTTCCTCTTTGAAGAAATAGAAATTGGGGGAAACCTTTTCCTGGCAGGCCTCAGGTTTCTAAACCAGACAAACTCCCATTGGGAAGGCTCCTCAAGGCGTCCCTCTGGCAGTAGAGTAAGAGGGGACAGTAACGGCATCACCAGCCCTTATAACTCCGGTTTGTGGCCACGATAGAAGCTGGGTTGAGGCGGGGGGTATCCGGCTGGCACGCAGCGCAAAGTAGTGCAAGTCATGCTTTCTCCTTCTTGTGTCTGCTCAGACAAATCCAGTGGTTTGCTGAAGGCAGAGGAACTCTCCTCCTCTGGGTGGTTCCCAGCTGCAGACTGTTGCTCCGCGGTGGGGATGACCACCCTACTGTTTCCACATTGGCGGGAAATTTTCATGGGCTGAAGATTTGTTGATGAAGAACATGAGGGCTGGATGCCATCTTGACTCTTAGCGCAAAGTCCATACTAGTAGTTGGTTGCTCACCCTGGAACGCAGGCAATTCCATACGGTCTATTAGCATAACACAGTCCTTCATTAGCATGGAACACATCTTTGTGTATAAATTGGGGTCTTCTTTCTGCATTTCTGGCAGATGACTCGGTTTTTCACCACTCTGGTAAATGTTGTTAAGCTCAGAGGAACCACAATCGTGTTTACTTCAATTCCTGGAAGCTCAGGGGAACCGCAACCTTGTCCTGACACTTGCTACAGGCTCAGAGGGTTGGAGGGATCTTGTTCTCGACTATTTCAAATAACTCAGAGGATCAGAGGGATCTTGTCGTGGACGTCTAGAGAATCTCAGAGGGCCTTAGAACCAGAAGTCTATTTAGCTGAGACACAAGCAAAAATCTTCCGCAACTGAAAAAATGGCAGGAAAGCATTTCTTTTGCGGCTTTTTGAGAACAGGCACATAAGATTCATCCTGTTCGTGATGCCAAGAAAGCTCCACCCTGCAACGTCTGAGGAGTGAGCCCCAGCCTAGTAGACAGCATGGTTGAGTTTGGGACCTGCCATCTCCCACCCGGAGGGTAACCGGTGACATGTCCTAGGGGCCAAGGGCAGGCTATTAAACAGGAGAACCCAATGCTGGATTACCTTAGTCCTTTGTATCACTCGTGACGCCACCGTTCCACCCTCTGCGGTGAATTCAGTTGGTGGTAATAAAGAGTCCACACACAGGAATTTAACTTTCTGAGCCAAACCGGGAACGGTCGGCGAAGCTCGTTTACTTGAAAACAACTTGGTTACAATCCATCAATACACGCGAGCAGTAGAACAGTGCAAAAAACTCAAGACGGTGCGACAGGGAAGATTCATGGGAGGTCAGGAGAAACCACAGTCTTGTTATCTGTAGGTCCTGATCCTGGTGACACTCTTTCTTCTCTTCTCCAACTTTCTACCGGCCAACACTCATTCTCTGGCGACTCCTCATTCTCTCTCTCTCTCTCTTAACATTAAAGGGGTCACATCTCCTAGGTACAGCAGGCCCAGGATAGGCTGTAGATTGCTTTCAGCCTCTTGCATTCTGGGCCGCACTGGCTGAAGGTGCCTGTGTGGTCCTCTTGTAGATCTAGGACAGAACTCAAGACACTCAACCCTCTTCTCCTCTCACTCACGCACCTTGCATCCACATATATATCACAAGGTCACATGGCAAACAAACAGATACATTTTCCTGACAGTCAGCTCACATACCAGACAACTGACTCTTTCAGTGCTGCAGCTATGCAATGCACATCATTCATGCAACACAGAAGACACTGACAATACAGTAGACAAATGCATGCATACTGTTTTGGAGGGGCCCCATTGTTTTGGGCCACTACACCGGTGTACAAGCAAGTGCTCATTTCTTGGCTGATGACATATTTTGTGCAGCCTAAAAAAATATATTGTCCTCAGTCGGTGCCAGCCTTAGATTAAATGTTTACATGGAATTCTTTGACACCCCCATCATAAGAAAAAAGCAGTATGCATTGCAACGATAAGCAGCCTGCATGCAGAGCAGCAACATAGCAGCATACCCACAGGGAATAAATACTGAACCAGAACCAATCTCGTAACATAAATACAGCACCAGAACCAAGCTTACTATCCGCCCTAAACACCCAGACAGGACGGCTCAAGCATTGGAGCGGAGTGACAGCGTCAGACAGGAGAGGCAGTCCTGCCTGTGTGTAAGGAAGATAGTAAGCACTACTAGCCGCTGGACTACTTAGAGCCTGGGCCAGGCCTCCCTAAATGCTTGATGGGGCTCATATCCTGCCTCCTGGCTCAGCCTGCCCCACTCAGTAGATAGAAATAACACCAGAAAAGCTCACTGCATAAATATAGCACCCATGTCAACATATAAATACAGCACCAGAACCAAGCTCATAATACTGTAAATACAGCACCAGAACCAAGCTCAGTACATAGATACAGCACCAGAACCAAGCTCATAATACTGTAAATACACCACCAGAACCAAGCTCAGTACATAGATACAGCACCAGAACCAAGCTCATAATACTGTAAATACACCACCAGAAACAAGCTCAGTACATAGATACAGCACCAGAACCAAGCTCATAATACTGTAAATACAGCACCAGAACCAAGCTCAGTACATAGATACAGCACCAGAACCAAGCTGATAACATAAATCCGGTAGCAGAGCTAGGGGATTGTGTTGTGGGGCTGCCAATGGGCTGACATCTGTGCCTCAGAACCTCAGAAGGGAGCAGAGAGGGCCAAGAAGCACGGCCATAAAAGATTCCCCTGATGCTAAATTCCCCACAACTAGTATATTACAACTGAATGAACAAGGTTGTTGTTTTTTTTTTCAGGTCAGTTTTGGTGTTAATTTATTTCTGTGTGTGAACTGAGGTTTAAAGGGGTGGTCCACTTGTAAACTATTGTTTGCCTATCCTCAGAGTAGGTCATCAATAGTAGATCACAGGGACCCTCGTCGGTCAGGTGTTCTTGGGCCAGTGTACTTGTGCACAGAGCAGATTTCTACAGGAAGCAGATATCTCCATTCCTACTGCAGTGGCCAGGTTGGGTATTACAGGCAAAGGTTTTATTGACATGAATAGGAACTTGGCCTGCAATACCAAGCTTGGCCACTGCAGTAGGAACAGAGCTGTCTGCTTCCTGCACAAATCAGTTACATGCATAACTGCACTAGTTCGAAGAACAGATGGTTGTTGGGTTCTTGGACGACAGACTCTCTCCAGTCTACTATTCATGGCATCCTGAAGATACGCAATCAATAGATTATAACTGTACAACCCCTTTAATGTCATCCTTGACCATGTGCGAGGACCCCACTGCAGCCTGATGCCATCGGACCACCGTTAGCTTTTTCTTAGATCTTTTTCATCAGATATATAACATTTCTTGTCATCCAAGCTTTCTATTGGTTAGTCTTCGGATCAGTTCTGCTGCTGTTTTGTGGCCGCTGACCGGGTGCTGAGAATGAAATGTTACCTTTATTCTGAAGGTCGTTATGATTTTGGTTTTGATACATGTGAATTAGAAGAACAATCAACTCTTCTTGCAAGTGGTTGGAGCAGAGCCGTCGGGTTTTCTTACCTTGGCCATGTAAAGCAAAGATGGGAATAGCCCTTTAAAAGCGATGGACGTCTTTGGGGAAAAGTCATTTAAATGCATGTATTTTGGGCTGAGAATAATTTTTGCCATAGGGGTTTAATTAAAAACTTTTAACCCTATTTGGCTCCTGCAGCTTCTGCATATCACTATAGATAGTAACTGCAGACGGAGTTCTATGGGGATCCGTCAGTGAGGCATTAGGTGTGAGTCTGTAGAAGAGAAAGCATGTTTATTATGATCGTATATAGTATTATTTGTATACCTTTCCATCTGGGCGACGCGTCCTGCCTGTCTGGTCTCTGCAGACGGTGCAGAGTGTGTGCTTCATGCAGCTGCAATGAATGGGCATTAATGGTCAACAGTCTAATGAGATCTCCAAGAGGTGAATGTATACTAACCCCTTCACACCCCGGGGCGTACATTGACTTCCTGGGCGTGCGTGGTTTGTATGGAGTAGGACTTTGAGCCAATCCCACTCCATGCGGGGTGGGTGCCAGCTAATCGCAGTCCTGAACGGCCGCCCATGTGATGAAATTGCGGAATGCCATTCAGTTGCTGTCACAGCCAACATTATACTGCATAAGCCATCAAACAATCACAAATTTCAATCCCCAAGGGGCACTAAAAATAGGTAAAAAAAAGTTTTAGTAATTATTAAAAAAATAAAAGGCCACAGATCCGCGCAAAAATGGAGCACGCTGCGATTTTTCTTCCACGAGCGGAACAATCACTTTTCCATAGCATGCCATGGGCGGTATTAGCTGCAGAATTTGGAGGCGGACGCCCACTCTGGATTCCGCAATGCAAATCTGCCCGTGTGCAGCCGGCCGACACATTATTTATCCTGCACGGTGATGTCAGAGAAAAAAATACGCATCGCCAGAACCGCACTTTTTTGGTCCCTCATCTCCAAGAAAAAATGGAATAAAAATTGATCAAAAAGTCCAAAATGGTCCCAATAGAAACCACAGGACGTCCCGCAAGAAACGAGCTGCGCACAACTACATCCACCGAAAGATAGAATAGGTATGGCGGCCAGAAGACGGCGGTGAAAATAATTTTATTTTTCTTTTGCAAAGAAACGTTATTTTTTCAAAGTAGTACAAAAAAAAAACTATAAATGTGTTGTTATAAACGTAGCGACGAGCCGCGAATAAAGTTATCAGTGCGTACGCCGTAGGAGTAAGATCCCCCAAAGATGGCAGAAGGGCTTATGTTTCCATTTCACTTCACTTAAAAATTTGGAACATTATATGGGACAACACAATATCGTAAACAGGAAAAATACAACACGTCCCGCCAAAACAGCGAGTCCGCAGGCAGCGGGCGCCAATAAAAAAGGCAAAATCCATGATTTATGATTGTTGAGAGCGGGGAGGAAAAAACACAAATGGAATAAACATGGCTGGTAAAAAATGAACAGCGGCCCCGGCCCTCCGACCTGACCGCCGGCCGGCGCCATCCTAACACCATCTCGGATCTGCAGTGAATCTATTAGGCATCTTAGTGCGGATGCCGACAGGAATCCTCCATAGTTTGCAGCAGAGATATCCTCGTCGGCTGATGCACCCCGACACACAGCGCTCATTAGTGCCCATCTCTATGGGCCGATCCTGTCGGCTGATGCACCCCTACACACAGGGCTCATCAGTGCCCATCTCTATGGGCCGATCCTATCGGCTGATGCACCCCTACACACAGCGCTCATTAGTGCCCATCTCTATGGGCCGATCCTGTCGGCTGATGCACCCCTACACACAGGGCTCATCAGTGCCCATCTCTATGGGCCGATCCTATCGGCTGATGCACCCCTACACACAGGGCTCATTAGTGCCCATCTCTATGGGCCGATCCTGTCGGCTGATGCACCCCTACACACAGGGCTCATCAGTGCCCATCTCTATGGGCCGATCCTGTCGGCTGATGCACCCCTACACACAGGGCTCATCAGTGCCCATCTCTATGGGCCGATCCTATCGGCTGATGCACCCTGACACACAGCGCTCATTAGTGCCCATCTCTATGGGCCGATACTGTCGGCTGATGCACCCCTACACACAGGGCTCATCAGTGCCCATCTCTATGGGCCGATCCTATCGGCTGATGCACCCCTACACACAGGGCTCATTAGTGCCCATCTGCATGGACCGATCCCGTCGGTTGAGGACTTCTCCGGCTCCATGAATAGTTTTGGAGCCGCTCATCGCTACAAATATTTGTAGTTACATTGTGTAAATAAAGCGTCTGAGAGCCGGAATTGATGAGTTTCCCCCAGATGGGATAAAATAGTTCCGTCATCACCGTATAAATATTTAGCTGCTATTTATAAGCATCTGTGAGATCACAAAGCCCGCAAAACAATCAGAGCGAGCCGTCGGCGCAGGAAGCGCTCGGTTTTCTAATCATATCTGAGTAATGGTAAATGATTTAGCAGTTCCTGGAACAGCAAACAGGGCTGCAGACCGAGCAACAACAGCATGTTATTACAGGCGGAAGGCGGTCAATAACCCTGAGAGCCGCCCTGCTGTGTGCAGTCAGTGCAGGGAGGGACGAGGGGTCTGAGCACCGGCAGGAGAGCATGGATCGCCACATAGGATGGGTCAGCTGATGACACGTTGGCTCGCTCACACTGATGCCGGATCGCCCACATAGGATGGGTCAGCTGATGACACGTTGGCTCGCTCACACTGATGCTGGATCGCCACATAGGATGGGTCAGCTGATGGCACGTTGGCTCGCTCACACTGATGCTGGATCACCACATAGGATGGGTCAGCTGATGACACGTTGGCTCGCTCACACTGATGCTGGATCGCCACATAGGATGGGTCAGCTGATGACACGTTGGCTCGCTCACACTGATGCTGGATCGCCACATAGGATGGGTCAGCTGATGACACATTGGCTCGCTCACACTGATGCTGGATCGCCACATAGGATGGGTCAGCTGATGACACATTGGCTCGCTCACACTGATGCTGGATCGCCACATAGGATGGGTCAGCTGATGACACATTGGCTCGCTCACACTGATGCTGGATCGCCACATAAGATGGGTCAGCTGATGGCACGTTGGCTCGCTCACACTGATGCTGGATCACCACATAGGATGGGTCAGCTGATGACACGTTGGCTCGCTCACACTGATGCTGGATCGCCACATAGGATGGGTCAGCTGATGACACGTTGGCTCGCTCACACTGATGCTGGATCGCCCACATAGGATGGGTCAGCTGATGACACGTTGGCTCGCTCACACTGATGCTGGATCGCCACATAGGATGGGTCAGCTGATGACACATTGGCTCGCTCACACTGATGCTGGATCGCCACATAGGATGGGTCAGCTGATGACACGTTGGCTCGCTCACACTGATGCTGGATCGCCCACATAGGATGGGTCAGCTGATGACACGTTAGTTCCCTCACACTGATGCTGGATCGCCACATAGGATGGGTCAGCTGATGACACGTTGGCTCGCTCACACTGATGCTGGATCGCCACATGGGATGGGTCAGCTGATGACACGTTGGCTCGCTCACAGTGATGCTGGATCGCCACATGGGATGGGTCAGCTGATGACACGTTGGCTCGCTCACACTGATGCCGGATCGCCACATAGGATGGGTCAGCTGATGGCACGTTGGCTCGCTCACACTGATGCTGGATCGCCACATAAGATGGGTCAGCTGATGACACGTTGGCTCGCTCACACTGATGCTGGATCGCCACATAGGATGGGTCAGCTGATGACACGTTGGCTCGCTCACACTGATGCTGGATCGCCCACATGGGATGGGTCAGCAGATGACACGTTGGCTCGATCACACTGATGCTGGATCGCCCACATGGGATGGGTCAGCTGATGACACGTTGGCTCGCTCACACTGATGCTGGATCGCCCACATGGGATGGGTCAGCTGATGACACGTTGGCTCGCTCACACTGATGCCGGATCGCCACATAGGATGGGTCAGCTGATGACACGTTGGCTCGCTCACACTGATGCTGGATCGCCCACATAGGATGGGTCAGCTGATGACATGTTGGCTCGCTCACACTGATGCCGGATGGCCACATAGGATGGGTCAGCTGATGACACGTTGGCTCGCTCACACTGATGCCGGATCGCCACATAGGATGGGTCAGATGATGGCACGTTGGCTCACTCACACTGATGCCGGATCGCCACATAGGATGGGTCAGCTGATGACACGTTGGCTCGCTCACACTGATGCCGGATCGCCACATAGGATGGGTCAGCTGATGACACGTTGGCTCGCTCACACTGATGCCGGATCGCCCACATAGGATGGGTCAGCTGATGACATGTTGGCTCGCTCACACTGATGCCGGATGGCCACATAGGATGGGTCAGCTGATGACACGTTGGCTCGCTCACACTGATGCCGGATCGCCACATAGGATGGGTCAGATGATGGCACGTTGGCTCACTCACACTGATGCTGGATCGCCCATATAAGATGGGTCAGCTGATGACACGTTGGCTCACTCACACTGATGCCGGATCGCCACATAGGATGGGTCAGATGATGGCACGTTGGCTCACTCACACTGATGCCGGATCGCCACATAGGATGGGTCAGCTGATGACACGTTGGCTCGCTCACACTGATGCTGGATTGCCACATAGGATGGGTCAGCTGATGACACGTTGCCTCGCTCACACTGATGCTGGATCGCCACAAACCTCGATATCGTATGACATTGCTTTAGGATCAGACGAACATTTAGGACCCGAGGAGTCCAATTTTGGGCACATGATGCATTCAGGACAGATTGACTTCACTTCATACTCACCAACCTTTTTCTAATCAATAACAAGAGGCGCCACCAACTCAAGGGGACCGCAATGGGGAGCCCACGTGCCCCTTATGTGTGAATCTCCTCCTGGGCCGGGGGTAGTTGGCTGAACCAACAAAAAAATGAGTAAGGAAAAAAAGAAGAATGTGACAGCTGTTGCCCCGGCCAGATTTGAACCTAGAACTCCAGCACCACAAGGCAGCAGCGCTAACAACTGAGCCACCATGCATGTTCTACCACAGCATTTCCGCTACATGGGAACATACCCGTTTGTGTTCTCATATAAACTGTACAACCTGCTTACTCCGTCTGCTGCATCTTATCCTGCATCCTGTGCCCCCCTACCTCCACCCGCTGCCCTAGACCACCAGGGATGTTCACATTAACCCCTTCTGCCACAGACAAACAGACATGTTGACATTAACCCTTAAGGCTGTGTTCTCACAGGGCAGAATCCTGCTGGAAATCTCGCAGTTTTGCCGCAGCGAAAAACCGCGAGATTTCTGCCGCAAAAGCACACCTTCAAAACCCGCGGGTTCTGGAGTGGCTTGGCCGAATGTTTTCCCATTGTAGCAGGCGCTCCCAAAGAGAGCAGTGCGGCCACAACGGGAAAAAAAATAGGCAAGCTTCTGCCGGCTTTGCTGCGACGGATTGGCCGTCCCGTGTGGACAAGATTTTTGACAAAGCTCATCCACAGGCGGATTTTTCTGCAGTGAAATTCCACATGGATCGGCCCTGTGTGACCCCGCCTTACAGCAGAATGATCTTTTAGTAGCATGTCAAACGCCTTCGGCTCCCTCATTGTCCCCCACACGGCCGTACATGAAGGTTTCGGTACCTTCTGGGCTCCCCTCAGTAATGTCGCGGCTCAGGCTCTTCTCACGCGGGTTATATTCTCACTGGTCAGAACTCGTAAATACCCCGACCGTCTGAACGGGTGATTCACATCAGTGATCTTCCTCTCGGACCGACAGAATTCGCCGCAATTCTTATTTATGTGTGTTTCAAGAATCGGCCATTATTTTCTATGGGAGCATAAAAAAACACATCGCGATCACATGCTGCGCAATTTACATGCAATTGCAACACATTTTCCGCACAAGTTACTATGGAGACCGCATGAAAGAAAAAGGAAGCGCAGAGCAGTGAAAAACATGTGAAAGACGGACGCAAAACCTGCGTGAAATCGCTAAAATCCATTGAAAACGCTCGGAAATCCCACAGAAAACCATTTGTTTTTCACTGTCAAAAACCGCACTCGTATTTGTGTGAATACAGCCCAGTACTGTCAGCCTCCCCTCATACTGAAATGGCTGATAACAGGGAGCAACAGACTGCATTTAAATGCACAGTAAAAGAGGGTTAGTGTCCCTTTAAGACAAGAAGGCTCAGCAGAGTGATGCTACTGCTACAGCCCGGGTGGCGCATCGGATGCTGCAGCATGTTGGCCGTTACTATGGAGATACAACGTCTTTCTCGGCTCTGCTATCTCGCAGTAGTTGCCTTCAAGCAAAATTAACTGTTGGATGCGCAATGAGATCAGGTTTACGGACTGTTATACTACACGGTAAATGGGAAGAAGTTCATCTGTTCCAGATCTTTCTGTTCTATTTACTGTAATGATTAAAAGTTCTCAGTCATTATGTTGAAGGCGAGAAGGATTGCAAGGAAGTGCAGAATTAGGTGTACTATTAGAGCCGGGCGGCAGTACCAGACACAGCCTGCGAACAAGAGCGGCGCTATTTCTGCAAAAACACTTTTTTTCTGATCCTTTAGAATCCCTTTAAATAATAAAATTGTGACTGTTATCTGTCACCACTAGAGGGAGCTCAACGCAGGGAGTCATACAAATGCCTTATGGCTGTGTGATGCACCTTACTTGTTAGATCAGCTGCAGAGGCGACTGCAATTACCATCAGATTCCCAACAGCAGCGGTCAGAATCAGCGAAGCCTTTGACGGTGGGCATTCATGTCCCGATCAATAGCGATCATGTAATAACAAAATCCAGTGATGGCGCTCAGGAGCGAAGAGGACTGGACTAGTAAGTACGGATGAATACTGACCGCGCCGGCGCTCTCCAGCGGTTCGCACGGTCTGCTCTGCTTCAGGGACGGTCGGTAACTCTGATTTACTAGCAGTAGAAAAACGGACTTCATTCCCAATCAATTCATGTGGGAAATAGAATCATTCTAGGATTGCCGCCTTCATCACAAAAAGATGGCGGCCAAAGTGAAAAAGGAAGTGGTTAGGGGGCGTGGCTTATAAAAATGTATGTTTTTATCTAGCGGCCACAATTAATAATTGTATCCCCCCACAGCACTCCAATAGTAACAGCACCCCCCACAGCAGTGGCCCCAAAAGTAACAGTGCCCCGGTAGAGACTCTAATAATAACAGTACCCTGAGTAGTGGCCCCAATAGTCACAGCGCCCGTAGTAGTGGCCCCAATAGTAACAGCGCCCGTAGTAGTGGCCCCAAGAGTAACAGCGTCCCTAGTAGTGGCTACAATAGTAACAGCACCCCCAGTAGTGGCCCCAATAGTAACAGCACCCCCAGTAGTGGCCCCAATAGTAACAGCGCCCGTAGTAGTGGCTACAATAGTAACAGCATCCCCAGTAGTGGCCCCAATAGTAACAGCGCCCGTAGTAGTGGCCCCAAGAGTAACAGCATTCCTAGTAGTGGCTACAATAGTAACAGCACCCCCAGTAGTGGCCCCAATAGTAACAGCACCCCCAGTAGTGGCCCCAATAGTAACAGCACCCCAGTAAAGGCCCTAATAATAATAGTACCCTGAGTAGTGGCCCCAATAGTAACAGCACCCTGGTAGTGGTCCCAATAGTAACAGCACCCCCAGTAGTGGCCCCAATAGTAACAAGACCCCGAGTAGGGGCCCCTAAGTAACAGTGCCCCAGTAGTGGCCCCAAAGGTAATAGTAATGGCAGCAGTAGCCCCAAAGGTAACAGTACCCCAGTAGAGACTCTAATAGTAATAGCACCCCAGTAGTAGCCCTAATTGTAGTAGTGCCCCCAGTAGTGGCCCCAATAGTTACAGCAACTCCAGTAGTGGCCCAAATGGTTACAGCAACCCCAGTAGTGGCCCTAATAATAATGGTAGCCTGAGTAGTGGCCCCAATAGTAACAGCACCCTTAGTAGTGGCCCCAATAGTAATAGCGTCCCTAGTAGTGGCTACAATAGTAACAGCACCCCCAGTAGTGGCCCCAATAGTAACAGTGCCCCAGTAGTAGTCCCAATAGTAACAGTGCCCCAGTAGTGGCCCCAATAGTAACAGCACCCCTAGAAGTGGCCCCAATAGTAACAGCACCCCTAGAAGTGGCCCCAATAGTAACAGTGCCCCAGTTGAGGCCCTAATAGTAATAGCACCACAGTAGTGGCCCTAGTTATAACAGAGCCCCTAGTATTGGCTGCAATAGTAACAGCACCCCAAGTAGTGGCCCCAATAGTAACAGCACCCCCAGTAGTGGCCCCAATAGTAACAGTGCCACAGTAGAGGCCCCAATAGTAATAGCACCCCAGTAGTGGCCCTAGTTATAACAGAGCCCCTAGTATTGGCTGCAATACTAACAGCACCCCCAGTAGTGGACCAAATAGTAACAGTGCCCCGGTAGTGGCCCAAATGGCTCCAAAGGTAACAGTGCCACCAGTAGTAGTGCTTATAGTAGTAGTGCCCCCAGTAGTGGCTCCATTGGTGACAGCAACCCAAGTAGTGGCCCCAATAGTAACAGCGCTCCTAGTAGTGGCCCCAATAGTAACAGCACCCCCAGTTGTGGCCCAAATGGTTACAGCAACCCCAGTAGTGGCCCTAACAATAATAGTACCCTGAGTAGTGGCCCCAATAGTAACAGCACCCATAGTAGTGGCCCCAATAGTAACAGCATTCCTAGTAGTGGCTACAATAGGAACAGCACCCCCAGTAGTGGCCCCAATAGTACCAGTGCCGCAGTAGTGGCCCCAATAGTAACAGCACCCCCAGTAGGGGCCCCAATAGTAACAGTGCCCCAGTAGTAACCCCAAAGATAACAGTGCCCCAATAGTGGCCCAAATGGAAACAGCACCCCTAGTAGTGGCCCCAATAGTAACAAGACCCCCAGTAGTGCCCCCTAAGTAACAGTGCTCCAGTAGTGGCCCCAATAGTAACAGCACCCCTAGAAGTGGCCCCAATAGTAACAGTGCCCCAGTTGAGGCCCTAATAGTAATAGCACCCCAGTAGTGGCCCTAGTTATAACAGAGCCCCTAGTATTGGCTGCAATAGTAACAGCACCCCCAGTAGTGGACCAAATAGTAACAGTGCCCCAGTAGTGGCCCAAATGGCTCCAAAGGTAACAGTGCCACCAGTAGTAGTGCTTATAGTAGTAGTGCCCCCAGTAGTGGCCCCATTGGTGACAGCAACCCAAGTAGTGGCCCCAATAGTAACAGCGCTCCTAGTAGTGGCCCCAATAGTAACAGCACCGCCAGTTGTGGCCCAAATGGTTACAGCAACCCCAGTAGTGGCCCTAACAATAATAGTACCCTGAGTAGTGGCCCCAATAGTAACAGCACCCATAGTAGTGGCCCCAATAGTAACAGCATTCCTAGTAGTGGCTACAATAGGAACAGCAACCCCAGTAGTGGCCCCAATAGTACCAGTGCCGCAGTAGTGGCCCCAATAGTAACAGCACCCCCAGTAGGGGCCCCAATAGTAACAGTGCCCCAGTAGTAACCCCAAAGATAACAGTGCCCCAATAGTGGCCCAAATGGAAACAGCACCCCTAGTAGTGGCCCCAATAGTAACAAGACCCCCAGTAGTGCTCCCTAAGTAACAGTGCTCCAGTAGTGGCCCCAAAGGTAATAGTTTCCCAGTAGTGGCCCAAATGGTATCGGCAATGCCAGTAGTAGCCCCAAAGGTAACAGTACCCCAGTAGAGGCTCTAATAGTAATAGCACCCCCAGTAGTGGCCCCAATAGTAACAGCTCCCCTAGTCCTGG
This sequence comes from Eleutherodactylus coqui, assembly GCF_035609145.1. NCBI lineage: Eukaryota > Metazoa > Chordata > Amphibia > Anura > Eleutherodactylidae > Eleutherodactylus > Eleutherodactylus coqui. Next base: position 3,895,593 of record NC_089839.1, read on the forward strand.
CCCCAATAGTAACAGCACCCCAAGTAGTGGCCCCAATAGTAACAGCACCCCCAGTAGTGGCCCCAATAGTAACAGTGCCACAGTAGAGGCCCCAATAGTAATAGCACCCCAGTAGTGGCCCTAGTTATAACAGAGCCCCTAGTATTGGCTGCAATACTAACAGCACCCCCAGTAGTGGCCCAAATAGTAACAGTGCCCCGGTAGTGGCCCAAATGGCGCCAAAGGTAGCAGTGCCACCAGTAGTAGCCCTTATAGTAGTAGTGCCCCCAGCAGTGGCCCCAATGGTGACAGCAACCCAAGTAGTGGCCCCAATAGTAACAGCGCTCCTAGTAGTGGCCCCAATAGTAACAGCACCCCCAGTTGTGGCCCAAATGGTTACAGCAACCCCAGTAGTGGCCCTAACAATAATAGTACCCTGAGTAGTGGCCCCAATAGTAATAGCACCCATAGTAGTGGCCCCAATAGTAACAGCATTCCTAGTAGTGGCTACAATAGGAACAGCACCCCCAGTAGTGGCCCCAATAGTCCAGTGCCGCAGTAGTGGCCGCAATAGTAACAGCACCCCCAGTAGGGGCCCCAATAGTAACAGTGCCCCAGTAGTAACCGCAAAGATAACAGTGCCCCAATAGTGGCCCAAATGGAAACAGCGCCCCTAGTAGTGGCCCCAATAGTAACAAGACCCCCAGTAGTGCCCCCTAAGTAACAGTGCTCCAGTAGTGGCCCCAAAGGTAATTGTGCCCCAGTAGTGGCCCAAATGGTATCAGCAATGCCAGTAGTAGCCCCAAAGGTAACAGTACCCCAGTAGAGGCTCTAATAGTAATAGCACCCCCAGTAGTGGTCCCAATAGTAACAGCTCCCCTAGTACTGGCCCCAATAGTACCAGCACCCCAAGTAGTGGCCCGAATAGTAACAGCACCCCCAGTAGTGGCCCCAATAGTAACAGCGCCCCTAGTAGTGGCCCCAATAGTAACAAGACCCCCAGTAGTGCCCCCTAAGTAACAGTGCTCCAGTAGTGGCCCCAAAGGTAATAGTGCCCTAGTAGTGGCCCAAATGGTAACAGCAATGCCAGTAGTAGCCCCAAAGGTAACAGTACCCCAGTAGAGGCTCTAATAGTAATAGCACCCCCAGTAGTGGTCCCAATAGTAACAGCTCCCCTAGTCCTGGCCCCAATAGTAACAGCACCCCAAGTAGTGGCCCCAATAGTAACAGCACCCCCAGTAGTGGCCCAAATAGTAACAGTGCCCCGGTAGTGGCCCAAATGGCCCCAAAGGTAGCAGTGCCACCAGTAGTAGCCCTAATAGTAGTAGTGCCCCCAGTAGTGGCCCCAATGGTAACAGCAACCCAAGTAGTGGCCCCAATAGTAACAGCCACTCCAGTTGTGGCCCCAATAGTAACAGTGCCCCCATTTGTTACCACCATATTAATAGTGCCCCTGGTAGTGGCACTTGTAGTTGCACCCTCATTGTGTCCTCCCCACTCTGAACCTCCGGTTGTGCAGCAGTCCTGCACCATCAAGTATTTCACTCACTCTCCCTAGCTCTTGTTCAGCCGCTGCTGTAATTAGACTCTGTGACCCCCTAATTCTTTTCCCAGTGTTTGCATCCTGCACGTCTTGTATGCATTAGGGGGGGGGGGGGCAGGTTGGGAAGGTCAAGGGTCACAACCTGTAATTACAGCAGCGACATCCAGATTAAATCTTAAGACAGAGTAAGTGAAGTTTACTCGATGGTGTGAGGTTGCTGCTGAACTGGATGTGCTCTTAGATGGCAATTAAAAACGAAGTACCAGCAGGTGGGACCTTGGGGCACTGTGGGAAGCTGCCAGCATTGCCGCAACATTCTGATGCCCTCCTGTTTTGTTTGAGGAACTAAAAAAAAAATCTATTGGCATCTAGCAGACGTGGCACGCTGGGCACATCTGCTGGAAGCAGCATCCTTGACACTGCTGGCTGCAGAGGAGCCTGGCACAGGTCCGTGTGGAAGCCTGACAATCACTGACAGCGAGTCCCACTGTTAGTACTGCTGGTTTCCTTTTGCTGTGTGGGTGGGTTGCTTCTCTGGATGTGACTACTTGGGGGAGAGGTGAAGCTCTGGATGTGATAACTGTGAAGGTGGTGAAGCTCTGGATGTGATAACTGTGGAGGTGGTGAAGCTCTGGATGTGATAATTGTGGAGGTGGTGAAGCTCTGAATGTGATAACTGTGGAGGTGGTGAAGCTCTATATGTGATAACTGTGGAGGTGGTGAAGCTCTGGATGTGATAACTGTGGAGGTGGTGAATATCTGGATGTGATAACTGTGTAGGTGGTGAAGCTCTACATGTGATAACTGTGAAGATGATGAAGCTCTGGATGTGATAACTGTGAAGGTGGTGAAGCTCTGGATGTGATAACTGTGGAAGTGGTGAAGCTCTGGATGCGATAACTGTGAAAGAGGTGAAGCTTTGGATGTGATGACTGTGGAGGTGTTGAAGCTCTGGATGTGATAACTGTGAATGTGGTGAAGGTCTGGATGTGATAACTGTGGATGTGTTAAAGCTCTGTATGTGATAACTGTGGAGGTGTTGAAGCTCTGGATGTGATAACTGTGAAAGAGGTGAAGCTCTGGATGTGATAACTGTGGAGGCAGTGAAGCTCTGGATGTGATAACTGTGGAGGTGTTGAAGCTCTGGATGTGATAACTGTGAATGTGGTGAAGCTCTGTATGTGATAACTGTGGAGGTGTTGAAGCTCTGGATGTGATAACTGTGAAGGTCGTGAAGCTCTGGATGTGATAACTGTGAAAGTGGTGAAGCTCTGGATGTGATAACTGTGGAGGCGGTGAAGCTCTGGATGTGATGACTGTGGAGGTGGTAAAGCTCTGGATGTGATAACTTTGGAGGTGGTGAAGCTCTGGATGTGATAACTGTGATGGTTGTGAAGCTCTGGATGTGATAACTGTGAAAGATGGTGAAGCTCTGGATGTGATTACTGTGAAAGTGGTGAAGCTCTGGATGTGATAACTGTGGAGGTGGTGAAGCTCTGGATGTGATAACTGTGAAAGTGGTGAAGCTCTGGATGTGATAACTGTGAAAGTGGTGAAGCTCTGGATGTGATAACTGTGAAAGTGGTGAAGCTCTGGATGTGATAACTGTGGAGGTGGTGAAGCTCTGGATGTGATAACTGTGAAGGTGGTGAAGCCCTGGATGTGATAACTTTAGAGGTGGTGAAGCTCTGGATGTGATAACTGTGGAGGTAGTGAAACTCTGGACGTGATAACTGTGGAGGTAGTGAAGCTCTGGATGGGATAACTGTGGAGGTGGTGAAGCTCTGGATGTGATAAATGTGAAAGAGGTGAAGCTGTGGATGTGATAACTGTGGAGGTGGATAAGCTCTGGATGTGATAACTGTGAATGTGGTGAAGCTCTGGATGTGATAACTGTGAAGGTGGTGAAGCTCTGGATGTGATAACTGTGAAGGTGGTGTAGGTCTGGATGTGATAACTGTGGAGGTAGTGAAGCTCTGGATGTGATAACTGTGAAGGTGGTGAAGCTCTGGATGTGATAACTGTGAAGGTGGTGTAGCTATGGATGTGATAACTGTGGAGGTAGTGAAGCTCTGGATGTGATAACTGGAGGTGCTGAAGCTCTGGATGTGATAACTGTGAAAGTTGTGAAGCTCTAGATGCGATAACTGTGAAGGTGGTGAAGCTCTGGATGTGATAACTGTGAAGGTGGTGAAGCTCTGGATGTGATAACTGTGAGGGTGGTGTAGCTCTGGATGTGATAACTGTGGAGGCAGTGAAGCTCTGGATGTGATAACTGTGAAGGTGGTGAAGCTCTGGATGTGATAACTGCGAAGGTGGTGTAGCTCTGGATGTGATAACTGTGGAGGTAGTGAAGCCCTGGATGTAATAACTGAAGGTGGTGAAGCTCTGGATGTGATAACTGTGGAGGTGGTGAAGCTCTGGATGTGATGACTGTGAATGTGGTGAAGCTCTGGATGGGAAAGCTGTGGAGGTGGTGAAGCTCTGGATGTGATAACTGTGAAGGTGGTGAAGCTCTGGTTGCGATAACTGTGAAGGTGGTGAAGCTCTGGATGCGATAACTGTGGAGGTAGTGAAGCTCTAGATGTGATAACTGGACATGGTGAACCTCTGGATGTGATAACTGTGGAGGTGGTAAAGCTCTGGATGTGATAACTGTGGAGGTAGTGAAGCCCTGGATGTAATAACTGAAGGTGGTGAAGCTCTGGATGTGATAACTGTGGAGGTGGTGAAGCTCTGGATGTGATGACTGTGAATGTGGTGAAGCTCTGGATGTGAAAGCTGTGGAGGTGGTGAAGCTCTGGATGTGATAACTGTGAAGGTGGTGAAGCTCTGGTTGCGATAACTGTGAAGGTGGTGAAGCTCTGGATGCGATAACTGTGGAGGTAGTGAAGCTCTAGATGTGATAACTGGACATGGTGAACCTCTGGATGTGATAACTGTGGAGGTGGTAAAGCTCTGGATGTGATAACTGTGGAGGTAGTGAAACTCTGGATGTGATAACTGTGAAGGTGGTGTAGCTCGGGATGTGATAACTGTGGAGGTGGTGAAGCTCTGGATGTGATAACTGTGGAGGTGGTGAAGCTCTGGATGTGATAACTGTGAGGGTGGTGAAGCTCTGGATGTGATAACTGTGAAGGTGGTGAAGCTCTGGATGTGATAACTGTGGAGGTGGTGAAGCTCTGGATGTGATAACTGTGAAGGTGGTGAAGCTCTGGATGTGATAACTGTGAAGTTGGTGAAGCTCTGCATGTGATAACTGTGGAGGTAGTGAAGCTCTGGGTGATCTGACTGGGGGCTTACCCCCCAACTGTCCTATGTTTTCACAAGATTGTTCATTGAAATGAGGTGTGAACTGGGTGGCGGTTATGCAAATTTGCCTAAAGAGGGTGTTCCCTGTATAGTCAGTGGGTGTTCCTGGTTCTGTTTGGGGACAGGACTAAAAAGCGTCCCATGAATGAGGATGTAAATATTAGGCAGCAGGCTATTTGGGCATTAGTTCCGCAAGGACCTGCCATCAGAAGCAAAATGGCCCCCAAATCAGGTCCTGAAAATTTAAAGATGGTAACTGTAAATTTGAACTTTTTAGTGAGTTTATAATGAGAGTTTTCTGCGTGCGGGTTTCTTACCGGACTGTGGCAGTCACACGAGGTGGTATGAGAGGGGTCGGTGTCACGTGGCAGTAATTTGAGGTGGTCAGAGAGGCTGAACAAATCTCCTGTGGGCTGTCCTAGCTCCGCATCAAGAGCACTGTTCCCCAAGAGCGAGGACCCACACCCATGTCATGGGAAGCCTAGGATTCCGTGACAGTGCGAGCTCCAGCGGGGTCCAATGCCATTGGGACTGCTGAAAGTTTGGACGTTTGTAGCATCGTTCATCTTCTGTGCTGTCCCATTGTTTCACTTGACCAACCTCCTGATCCCACAAATGTCTCCAGTGGTATCTGGAACGGATGTTTAACCTGACTGTAAGCCTTGCGGACTCCATACGCTCCCCGCGGACTCCACACTTTCTCCCCGCGGATTCCACTCACTCTCCCTACGGACTCCACATGCTCTCCCTGCGGACTCCATACGCTCTCCCTGCGGACTCCACACGTTCTCCCTGCGGACTCCACTCAATCTCCCTACGGACTCCACTCACTCTCCCTACGGACTCCACACGCGCTCCCTGCGGACTCCACACGCTCTCCCTGCGGACTCCACACGCTCTCCCTGCAGACTCCACACGCTCTCCCTGCAGACTTCTCTCGTTCTCCCTGCGGACTCCACACATTCTCCCTGCGGACTCCACACGTTCTCCCTGCGGACTCCACACGTTCTCCCTGCGGACTCCACATGCTCTCCCTGCTGACTCCACACACACTCCCCACAGACTTCACACTTTCTCCCCGTGGACTCCACACGGTCTCCCCGCGGACTCCACATGCTCTCCCTGTGGACTCCACTCACTCTCCCTACGGACTCCACTCACTCTCCCTACGGACTCCACTCACTCTCCCTACGGACTCCACACACGCTCCCTGCGGAATCTACACGTTGTCCCTGCGGACTCCACACGCTCTCTCCACAGACTCCACACGCTCTCCCCACAGACTCCACACGCTCTCCCCACAGACTCCACACGCTCTCCCCACAGACTCCACACTTTCTCCCAGCGGACTCCACACACTCTCCCTGCGGACCCCACACGCTCTCCCCACAGACTCCACTCGCTCTCCCAGCGGACTCCACTCGCTCTTCAAGCGGACTCCACATGCTCTCCCTGCGGACTCCATTCATTCTCCCTATGGACTCCACACACACTCCCTGCGGACTCCACTCGCACTCCCCACAGACTCCACTCGCTCTCCCAGCGGACACCACTCGCTCTTCAAGCGGACTCCACATGCTCTCCCTGCAGACTCCATTCATTCTCCCTATGGACTCCACACACGCTCCCTGCGGACTCCACTCGCTCTCCCAGCGGACTCCATATGCTTTCCCGCACAAAGCGCATCTGACCACCTCCAAGATTTACACACCTACATCCATAGAACTTGTGTTCTACACTAGAGATGAGCGAGCACCAAAATGCTCGGGTGCTCGTTACTCGGGACGAAATTTTCGCGATGCTCGAGGGTTCGTTTAGAGTAACGAACCCTATTGAAGTCAATGGGCGACCCGAGCATTTTTGTATATCGCCGATGCTCGCTAAGGTTTTCATTTGTAAAAATCTGGGCAATTCAAGAAAGTGATGGGAACGACACAGAAACGGATAGGGCAGGCGAGGGGCTACATGTTGGGCTGCATCTCAAGTTCACAGGTCCCACTATTAAGCCACAATAGCGGCAAGAGTGCCCCCCCCCCCTCCCACCAATTTGTACTTCTAAAAAGCCCTCATTAGCAATGCATACCTTAGCTAAGCACCACACTACCTCCAACAAAGCACAATCACTGCCTGCATGACACTCCGCTGCCACTTCTCCTGGGTTACATGCTGCCCAAATCCCCCCGCACGACCTAGTGTCCACAGCGCACACCAAACTGTCCCTGCGCAGCCTTCAGCTGCCCTCATGCCACACCACCCTCATGTCTATTTATAAGTCCGTCTACCATGAGGAGGAACTGCAGGCACACACTGCAGAGGGTTGGCACGGCTAGGCAGCGACCCTCTTTAAAAGGGGTGTGGCGATAGCCCACAATGCTGTACAGAAGCAATGAGAAATATAATCCTGTGCCACCGCCATCAGGAGCTGCACACGTGGGCATAGCAATGGGGAACCCATGTGCCACACACTATTCATTCTGTCAAGGTGTCTGCATGCCCCAGTCAGACCCCGGTTTTTTATAAATAGTCACAGGCAGGTACAACTCCGCAATGGGAATTCCGTGTGCACCCACAGCATGGGTGGCTCCCTGGAACCCACCGGCTGTACATAAATGTATCCCATTGCAGTGCCCTGGACAGCAGAGCTAACGTCAGATTAAATGCAGGTGGGATTCGGCCCACACTGCATGCCCCAACCTGACCGGGGTTTTTAATTCATAGACACAGGCAGGTACAACTCCCTATTGTGAAGTCCCTGTGGACCGACAGCATGGGTGGGTGCCAGGAAGCCACCAGCGGTACATAAATATATCCCATTGCATTGCCCATCACAGCTGAGGTAATGTCATGTTTAATGCAGGTGGGCTTCGGCCCATACTGCATGCCCCAGTCAGACTGGGGTTCTTTAGAAGTGGACACATGCAGTTACAACTCCGTGTGGACCGACAGCATGGGTGGCTCCCTGGAACCCACCGGCGGTACATAAATATATAACATTGCATTGCCCATCACAGCTGAGGTAGTAATGTCATGTTTAATGCAGGTGGGCTTCGGCCCACACTGCATGCCCCAGTCAGACTGGGGTTCTTTAGAAGTGGACACAGGCAGGTACAACTCCTTATTGTGAAGTCCGTGTGGACTGACAGCATGGGAGGGTCCCAGGAAGCCACAGGCGGTACATAAATAAATCCCATTGCATTGCCCAGCACAGCTGAGGTAATGTCATGTTTAATGCAGGTGGGCTTCGGCCCACACTGCATGCCCCAGTCAGACTGGGGTTCTTTAGAAGTGGACACATGCACTTACAACTCCGTGTGGACCGACAGCATGGGTGGCTCCCTGGAACCCACCCGCGGTACATAAATATATCTCATTGCATTGCCCAGCACAGCTGAGGTAATGTCATGTTTAATGCAGGTGGGCTTCGGCCCACACTGCATGCCCCAGTCAGACTGGGGTTCTTTAGAAGTGGACACATGCAGTTACAACTCCGTGTGGACCGACAGTATGGGTGGGTGGCAGGAAGCCACCGGCGGTACATAAATATATCCCATTGCAGTGCCCAGCACAGCTGATGTAACGTCAGCTTTAATGCAGGTGGGCTAAAAATTTATTGGATTACACTGTAGGCGAGGGCCCCAAAAAATTGGTGTACCAACAGTACTAATGTACCTCAGAAAAATTGCCCATGCCCAACCAAGAGGGCAGGTGAAACCCATTAATCGCTTTGGTTAATGTGGCTTAATTGGTAACTAGGCCTGGAGGCAGCCCAATTAAAATAAAAATTGGTTGAGGTGAAAGTTTCAACGCTTTAATGAGCATTGAAACGTATAAAAATTGTTTACAAAAATTATATGAGTGAGCCTTGTGGGCCTAAGAAAAATTGCCCGTTCGGTGTGATTACGTGAGGTTTCAGGAGGAGGAGCAGGAGGAGGGGGAGGATGAATATAATACACAGATTGATGAAGCAAAAAGGTCCACGTTTTTGATGGTGATAGAGAACAATGCTTCCATCCGCGGGTGCAGCCTACGTATTGTTTAGGTATCGCTGCTGTCCGCTGGTGGAGAAGAGAAGTCTGGGGAAAACCAGGCTTTGTTCATCTTGATGAGTGTAAGCCTGTCGGCACTGTCGGTTGACAGGTGGGTACGCTTATTCGTGATGATTCCCCCAGCCGCACTAAACACCCTCTCTGACAAGACGCTAGCCGCAGGACAAGCAAGCACCTCCAGGGCATACAGCACGAGTTCAGGCCACGTGTCCAGCTTCGACACCCAGTAGTTATAGGGGGCAGAGGCGTCACGGAGGACGGTCGTGCGATCGGCTATGTACTCCCTCACCATCCTTTTACAGTGCTCCCGCCGACTCAGCCTTGACTGGGGAGTGGTGACACAGTCTTGCTGGGGAGCCAGAAAGCTGTCAAAGGCCTTAGAGAGTGTTCCCCTGCATGTGCTGTACATGCTGCCTGATCTCTGCGCCTCCCCTGCTACCTGGCCCTCGGAACTGCGCCTTCGGCCACTAGCGCTGTCGGATGGGAGTTTTACCATCAGTTTGTCCACCAGCGCCCTGTGGTATAGCATCACTCTCGAACCCCTTTCCTCTTCGGGTATGAGAGTGGAAAGGTTCTCCTTATACCGTGGGTCGAGCAGTGTGTACACCCAGTAATCCGTAGTGGCCAGAATGCGTGTAACGCGAGGGTCACAAGAAAGGCATCCTAACATGAAGTCAGCCATGTGTGCCAGGGTACCTGTACACAACACATGGCTGTCCGCACTAGGAAGATCACTTTCAGGATCCTCCTCCTCCCCCTCCTCTTCAGGCCATACACGCTGAAAGGATGACAGGCAAGCAGAATGGGTACCCTCAGCAGTGGGCCGAGCTGTCTCTTCCCCCTCCTCCTCATCCTCCTCATGCTCCTCCTCCTCCTCCTCAACGCGCTGAGATATAGACTGGAGGGTGCTCTGACTATCCAGTGACATACTGTCTTCCCCCGCCTCCGTTTCCGAGCGCAAAGCGTCTGCCTTTATGCTTTGCAGGGAACTTCTCAAGAGGCATAGCAGAGGAATGGTGACGCTAATGATTGCAGCATCGCCGCTCACCATCTGGGTAGACTCCTCAAAGTTTCCAAGGACCTGGCAGATGTCTGCCAACCAGGCCCACTCTTTTGTAAAGAATTGAGGAGGCTGACTCCCACTGCGCCGCCCATGTTGGAGTTGGTATTCCACTATAGCTCTACGCTGCTCATAGAGCCTGGCCAACATGTGGAGCGTAGAATTCCACCGTGTGGGCACGTTGCACAGCAGTCAGTGCACTGGCAGATGAAACCGATGTTGCAGGGTGCGCAGGGTGGCAGCGTCCGTGTGGGACTTGCGGAAATGTGCGCAGAGCCGGCGCACCTTTCCGAGCAGGTCTGACAAGCGTGGGTAGCTTTTCAGAAAGCGCTGAACCACCAAATTAAAGACGTGGGCCAGGCATGGCACGTGCGTGAGGCTGCCGAGCTGCAGAGCCGCCACCAGGTTACGGCCGTTGTCACACACGACCATGCCCGGTTGGAGGCTCAGCGGTGCAAACAGGCGGTCGGTCTGCTCTGTCAGACCCTGCAGCATTTCGTGGGCCGTGTGCCTCGTCTCTCCTAAGCTGAGTAGTTTCAGCACGGCCTGCTGACGCTTGCCCACCGCCGTGCTGCCACGCCGTGTGACACCGACTGCTGGCAACGTGCTGCTGCTGACACATCTTGATTACGAGACAGAGGTTGCGTAGGAGGAGGAGGGTGGTTTAGTGGAGGCAGCATACACCGCCGCAGATACCACCACCGAGCTGGGGCCCGCAATTCTGGGGGTGGGTAGGACGTGAGCGGTCCCAGGCTCCGACTCTGTCCCAGCCTCCACTAAATTCACCCAATGTGCCGTTAAGGAGATATAGTGGCCCTGCCCGCCTGTGCTTGTCTACGTGTTCGTTGTTAAGTGGACCTTGGCAGTAACCGCGTTGGTGAGGGCGCGTACAATGTTGCGGGAGACGTGGTCGTGCAGGGCTGGGACGGCACATCGGGAAAAGTAGTGGCGACTGGGAACGAAGTAGCGTGGGGCCGCCGCCGCCATCATACCTTTGAAAGCCTCCGTTTCCACAACCCTATATGGCAGCATCTCCAGGCTGATAAATTTGGCTATGTGCACGTTTAACGCTTGAGCGTGCCGGTGCGTGGCGGCGTACTTGCGCTTGCGCTCCAACACTTGCGCCAGCGACGGCTGGACGGTGTGCTGAGAGACATTGGTGGATGGGGCCGAGGTCAGCGGAGTTGAGGGTGTGGGTGCAGGCCAGGAGACGGTAGTGCCTGTGTCCTGAGAGGGGGGTTGGATCTCAGTGGCAGGTTGGGGCACAGGGGGAGAGGCAGCGGTGCAAACCGGAGGCGGTGAACGGCCTTTGTCCCACCTTGTGGGGTGCTTGGCCATCATATGTCTGCGCATGCTGGTGGTGGTGGCTCCCCGGCTGATCTTGGCGCGACAAAGGTTGCACACCACTGTTCGTCGGTCGTCTGCACTCTCAGTGAAAAACTGCCAGACCTTAGAGCACCTCGGCCTCTGCAGGGTGGCATGGCGCGAGGGGGCGCTTTGGGAAACAGTTGGTGGATTATTCGGTCTGGCCCTGCCTCTACCCCTGGCCACCGCACTGCCTCTTCCAACCTGCCCTGCTGCTGCACTTGCCTCCCCCTCTGAAGACCTGTCCTCAGTAGGCGTAGCAAACCAGGTGGGGTCAGTCACCTCATCGTCCTGCTGCTCTTCCTCCGAATCCTCTGTGCGCTCCTCCCTCGGACTTACTCCAATTACTACTACCTGAGTGATAGACAACTGTGTCTCATCGTCATCATCCTCCTCACCCACTGAAAGCTCTTGAGACAGTTGCCGGAAGTCCCCAGCCTCATCCCCCGGACCCCGGGAACTTTCCAAAGGTTGGGCATCGGTCACGACAAACTCCTCCAGTGGGAGAGGATTCAGAACCATTGCTGCCCATTCTGGGCAGGGGCCCGAGAACAGTTCCTGGGAGTCTGCCTGCTCCTCAGAATGTGTCATTGTAATGGAGTGAGGAGGCTGGGAGGAAGGAGGAGCAGCAGCCAGAGGATTCAGAGTTGCAGCAGTGGACGGCGCAGAATTCTGGGTGGTCGATAGATTGCTGGATGCCCTTTCTGCCATCCACGACAGGACCTGCTCACACTGCTCATTTTCTAATAAAGGTCTACCGCGTGGACCCATTAATTGTGAGATGAATGTGGGGACGCCAGAAACGTGCCTCTCTCCTAATCCCGCAGCAGTCGGCTGCGATACACCTGGACCAGGAGCTCGGCCTGTGCCCACACCCTGACTTGGGCCTCCGCGTCCTCGCCCGCGTCCACGTCCTCTAGGCCTACCCCTACCCCTCAGCATGCTGTATTACCAGTAGTGCAGAAACAGAACGCTGTAATTAAATGTGCCGCTTATTGGCCTGTGGTTGGAGGCTGACTTTGCTTACGGAACGCACAGCAGAGGCAGGAAAGAATTTTGCGCAAGCCTGCTGTAACACTTAGCTGGCTGCGTATGAATTAGGACAACTACCCCCAGCACAGACGCAGTACAGTCAGGACGGTCACAGGCAGCCCAAATAGATTTTTTTCCCCAAATTTTTTTGGAAAAGCCCACTGCCTATATAGACTGGATATGTCTTTCACTGTCCCTGCCTCACCACCACTACTGGCCATGGACTATGTAAAATTACTGCAGGACGCAATGCTCTGCACGGCCAATATACAAAAAAAAAAAAGTGCAACACTGCAAAAAGCAGCCTCAACAGTACTGCACACGGTCAGATGTGGCCCTAAGAAGGACCGTTGGGGTTCTTCAAGCCTAAAATAACACCTAACGCTCTCCCTATAGCAGCTCCACCATCAGCAGCACTTTCCCTGAACTATGTCAGAATGCATCTGTGGCGAGCCGCGGGCGGGGCAGATTTTTATACTCGGGTGACACCTGATCTCGCCAGCCACTCACTGCAGGGGGGTGGTATAGGGCTTGAACGTCGCAGGGGGAAGTTGTAATGCCTTCCCTGTCTTTCTATTGGCCAGAAAAGCGCGGTAACGTCTCAGAGATGAAAGTGAAAGTAACCCGAACATCGCGAGGTACTCGTTATGAGTAACGAGCATCTCGAACACGCTAATACTCGGACGAGTACGTTCGCTCATCTCTATTCTGCACACTTTGCTCGACCTTATTGGTTGGAGTTCATTTCCAAAAGAAAAAAAATCAACCACCTTTTTGGATTTGCGGGTCCGACCTGAAATGTGCGCCGTGAGAAGAGAAAACGGCTGCACGCGACTCCTGTACTGCCCCCTATGGTGTCCTCCTTCCGTGCTCGTCATTCACCAGCCAAGCAGCGGAGTGTGATGACGGTAAAGGGGTGAAAGGTCCCCCGGCCCTCTGGGACAGCATTTTAACTGGTGTATTTGACAGAACCTGCGAGACTGCACAGCTTAATGGTGAGAATTCTGGGAGCGCCTGTATTCGTGCGCTCCTATGTATGACCACCCAGGAATGTGCTGCTTTTTACACAATTAGTTCAAAGGCGTAAAGAAAGTTCATCCAAGGATGAAGGGAAGAGGAGATCGAGGGATTTAACCCCTGGATTCTACTTTCTGCCACCGAAGTAATAAAAAAAGACCCAGGATGGTTTCATTAAAAACAAATAAAAAGAGACGCCCCAAACCCGTCCCCAAGGCAGTACCCACATGGCCGATAGCAAGTCAAGCTCCAGATCCTCCGGCTCGCCCCACATGGCACGCCCCGCAGTAGACCGCTCTTCTGCATGCACTATTCTCCTGTGAGACTTGCAGGACATGCTGTGTTTTTTCTATCTCGTAGCATTGTTGCTAGAGAGGTCGCCTGTATAGCTACACCCTTCACAAACAACGCATCTCGCAACACATAAAACGCGTGCGAAAATATTGTCCGTGTAACTGTGGCCTCGCCCAGAACTCCCCACAAGGAACAAGTGGCCGCCCTTGTTAAAGCTTTAGGAAATCCATCTTCTCCACCTACAGGGGGCATCTAATATATATTCATCTTACCCTGATGTGGTGCAGTTTGTATCAAAACAACTCTGCCCTCTTATGGATGGGTTATGCAACTGCATGCTGTGACTCACACTCACTCATCATCACCATAGCATCTACTGGGTGGCCACAAAAAAGTAGCGCAGCTCTCATTTCTTACACTGCTAAGGTAAAATGAAAACTGTGCTGTGATTGGTTGCTGTTGGTGTGATATAGAGACTGGTGGGCCGTCAGCCATTTTGCTGTGTGTGTAAGACCTTAGCATATCAGCATCCATTTTGTATCCACCGTATTAACCCATTCAGGCCTTGTATAGTTAGATTGTTGTTGTAAGTTTTGAGTCGCCTTCACCCATTTCCTCCCCTTGCCTTCTGAATATTCACATTTAGAAAGGCAAATGGTCTCCCCTTACCCTGGACCAGAGCTGTGATGTGAAGAAGCCCCTTCCTCTCTTCTTCCCCTCGTGTCTCCACTTGTCTATTTGGTTTAAAATTAGCCGGAGGAAATCAAATTGTGCGACAATTTACTTGTTCATGAAGTCTAAAGAAACTTATCCAGCTAGCAGCTGGATCTCACAGACATGCCGGCTCCGGGATTCAAATTAGGGGTAAATCTTCTTATAAGGATTATTGGCCGTGTGAGGGTCCTAGCCCGATATGAATTATATTTTTGGATTCGGGCAGGCCAGCTGAATAAAACACATCTAAACTCATTGAGGTGCAAACCCCAGAACACCTCCCAACGGGGGATTCGCATACCTGGTAACAATTTACATGTCATATTTAGTATCTCTGAGACCGCGGTCAGACAAGCATGGTTTACACGCTGCTAAGCAATGTGTAAACCACGCTGCTGACATGCAGGTTCTGGCCGAAATGCGGAATTATGTTTTTTTGTAGGTACATACGCATTTACCCCACCTCTCTCTGAATGACTTTAGAGGGGGCAGGGGGAGGTGTGCTCTGGGGAAACCTTGAAAACTAGGGGGGCAGAGTAACCCAATGTTAGACCTTCGGAGGTGCGCTATGGCATATGTACTTTCCTTTTTGCTTCCTGTGACTCTGCACAATCAGAACCTTGGGCTAGTCTTTTTTAGAATAAATCTGCAATTTATTAGTTAAACCTTGTCCGTTTTAAAATGAACCATAACTCTGAAGATTGTTTTAGCTATTCCTAGTCCAGATTCCAGCTTACCTGTGATATAAAAGCTGGTGGTGGCTGCAAGTGTGTGCCGGTATTGTAGAGTGCTGGAGACGTTGGACCAGATCATTGGGTGATTTGAGCTTTCGTTCTGCATGAGTGCAAAAGCCTGGGTTAACAGGGTACTAATCCTCCTGTATTTTTTTCAAATCCAATTTTTTATTAAGGTTTTCACAGAATATACAGGGGATCAGACATCAACCTCTACAAAGGCAGGCATTCCAACGGACTCTAGTCCGCCGCGTAACGACATTCCAACAAAATAACTCCGCTAAATACATAGTATTCTCAGCTTGGTAAGTCTATGCGAATATTAACTATTAGAATGACCCAACTGTGAAACTTTATCGTCCCGCAACGGGCTGAACTCGACATTCAACCTGTGCTGTCTGCACTAAATAAGACAAAAAAGAAAGGACAAACACTGACACTAACAGTAAGGGGGGGGGGGGTAGCGCAGGGGAGGGGGGAGAAGAATAGGGGGCCAACCATAGCGGGGGTTTAGGGGGACCACGTCTCACACATCCCATGACGCCGCGGATCTCACCTCTCGCCAAGGAGCCCACGTCACAATAAATTTATCATAGGTATTATTTGACCAGCTGTGCAGTTCCTCCAAGGAATGTAAATTGTCAACTATCTCCCTCCAGAGACCCAGCGATGGAGGCGCACTCTGAAGCCACAGGCGGGGAATCAAGGATTTGGCTGTGTCTATTAATAGGGCTACTAGTTTGTTCTTTTTCGGATGAAAATGTTTATTCGGCCCCCACAGAAAAACCAGGTCTGGGGTGAGGCAGACACCAGGCGCAACTTTTTCAATGATTTTCCCCACACCCCTCCAGAAAGGGACTAACACCGAGCATTCCCACCAGATGTGTAGGTATGAGCCTGTCTCCCTTTTACATCTCCAGCAGGATTCTTGTGGAGAGAGCTTATGTTCAAATAGCCATTGTGGCGCCCGATACCATCTGACTAGTAGCTTATAGTGAGCCTCTTGTGCTATTACACAGGGGGTGAGGCCGAAGGACGTATCAAGGATCGTCCCGGTCTCCTCCTCCGTGAGCCGGATACCCAGCTCCTTGTCCCATGATGTAAGAAAGGCTGGTTTGTAGGGTTGGTAGGGGGAGATAAAGGATCTGCGAATAAACGAAATCTTTTTATGTGAGGTTTTGTTATCCGACCAGGACCTTTCAAACATAGTGAGGGGTCTGGTCGACTTGTACTCTCTGAAAAATTCTTTAAAGAAACCCGCTAATTGGGCCCCCTCCAAGAAGGAGAAGGATTCCGTGGGGAGTAGTTTTTGGGGGATCGTCGAGGGGGTCAGATGGGAAAGAGCTTGCAATTTGGCTATGGAGATCGACCTACATTTGCTCCATACCGGCGCCCGGGGTCGGTCTCCTTGCGGGTTCATTATTCTGGGAATCACGTCTATGGGAGAGATAGGCGAGGGAGACGGTGCTAGCTCCGTTCTGAGCTTATCCCACACTTCGCAAGGTCCTCTGAGGAGGGGGTTAAAAGTTTTGGCCCGATATTGAGCGCTTGTGGGTAGCCATATGGCCTCAGATAGAGGTACGTTGCTATGCTCTACCATCAATCTTGAGAGTAGTTCGTCGTGCTCTAACCTAGAGATGTCCCACCAGTAGCGGAGATGGGCTGCGCAGTAATAATCATAAAGGTTGGGGAGATCAACTCCCCCCTCCCTTTTCTTTTTAGTCATCAGACCATGTGCCAATCTCGGTCTCCTCTGTCTCCATACGAATGCCGAAAAGACCGCACGCATTAGTTTGAAAAATTTCGTGGGGAGGTGAATAGGGAGCATTCTGATCTTGTAAAGTATGAGTGGGAGAATATATGTCTTTATGATATTCTTTCTCCCCAACCAGGAGATATAGGGAATGTCATATGATTTGAGGAGTTGTTTGACCCGCGCGATGAGGGGGATAAAGTTAGTAACGTATAGGTCTTCCGCTTTTTTGGTCAATTTAATCCCCAGGTATTCCAGATGGGATGATGACCAGGAAAAAGGGGAGTTACTTCTTAGCTTGTCATATTGCTTTGGTGGAATGGAGACGTTCAGAGCTGTTGATTTCGTAAAATTAATCTTAAAATTTGAGAACGACCCGAATTCTTCGAGCAGCTCGGAGAGTCTGGGGAGACTCTTCTGGGGATCCGCGACCACAAAGGCAATGTCGTCGGCAAATGCCGCCGCCGAGATTTGCTGTTCTCCCACCCGCAGACCCTTAATCCCTGGGTCCTGTCTGACCCTCAGGAGAAGGGGCTCTAGAGATAAAATAAAAAGCGAGGGGGAGAGGGGGCATCCCTGCCGAGTGCCATTTCTTATAAGGAAGGGAGGAGAGAGGATCTCGTTAATTTTCAGCCTTGCATGCGGGCAACCGTAAAGCGAGAAGACCGCACGTGTGAACTGTACCGGAAGGCCGAAAGAAAGCAGCACTCTCTCCATGTACAGCCAGTCCACCCTATCAAAGGCCTTTTCGGCATCTGTACCTACTAGGGCGAGTGGTATCCTATGGTGTTGGGCGTACCTGGCTGCATGGAGGAGTTTGATGCAGTTGTCTCTCCCCTCCCTCCCCCTAACGAAGCCCGCCTGTTCCGAGTTAATCAGTCCGGGCATAAACGGCTCCAATCTTTTTGCTAGCAATTTGGCCCACAGCTTCATATCTAGATTAATCAGAGATATGGGGCGATAACTGCTGCACAATTCTGGGTCCTTATTATCTTTAAGGATTAACGTAATATGGGCTTCTTGGGATAGCCGCGGCAGGGACGCCCCCCCTAAAAGGTCATTAAACAAAGATGTCAGTTTTGGTTTTAATATAGGGAGGAAGGCTTTATAATATTGTATCGGTGGGCCGTCCGGTCCCGGGCTTTTATTGGGGGGGCTCGAGACGATCAGCGCCTCCACTTCCTCCTGTGAGACTTGTGTGACCAGCCTTGCGGCTTCTGCAGAGTTCAGTTTCGGCATATTAAGTTGTTCCAGGAATCTATCTACGTCGGCCGCGGGGTTCTCTACCGGAGGGGTATTATGGGTGTCTCGGAGGTTGTACAGATTCGAGTAGAACCTCTGAAACTCCGCTGCGATGTCTCTGGAGGTAGTCAGGGTCGTCCCCGTGGGGGATTTGATCGCTCTGATTTGGTTTTTGCCCTAGCCTTTTTAATCAGCGACAACATGAGCTTGCTGCCTTTATTTCCCTGAGTGTATATCTTGTGTCTGAAATGTAGCTGATTTTTGTTAAATTTAGAGTTGAGCAGGGGTTTCAGGTCTGCTCTTGCTGCCGCAAGTTCAGCCATGTTCTGTTTCGCTTGGGAGAGTTTCGCAGTCAACTCCAATCTGGCAATCCGCGAAAGCTTCTCATCGATAGCTTTCTGGTTTTTTTTCTTGATACGTGAGCCCAGGGCTATAAGTAGGCCTCGCATATAAGCCTTATGGGCTTCCCAAACCAGAGGTGATCTCGACTCTTTTGTTGAGTTGAGACAGAAATATTCTTCTAGGTGTTTTGATAAGTACTCTCTATCCTCTATATGATCCAGGAGGGAGGCATTCAGTGACCATCTCCATTCCCTGGCTACTGGCTGGGGGAGACGCAGAGATGTATGTAGCGGGGCGTGATCAGAGATCGTCATTGTATCAATGTTCGAGCCGATCAGGGACGGAAGTAGGAAGGAGGAGACCAGGACATAATCCAACCTCTGAAATGTGGAGTGCACAGAGGAGAAAAATGAAAAATCTTTCGTGGTAGGGTGCAAGGTGCGCCAGGTATCTACCAAACCCAATTCCTGAAGCCGTTTGCCCAATTTTTTCAGTTTACCTTGGGATATATGTGAGCGGCCACAGTGGGATTGAGTGTGACGTTTAGGTCACCCGCTAAGATAATCTGGCCTTCGCTGAAGTGTTTCAAAGTTTCAAGCTGCTTGAGCAACCATGGAATCTGCTCTGTATTTGGAGTGTACAGGTTGGCTAAAGTTAGTTTTGTATTGTTCAGAGTGCCCCTGATGAACAGGACTCTGCCCTCGTCGTCCCTAAACTGGGCTTCCTCGACAAAATTAATTGTTCTATGAAGAAAAATGGAGACCCCTTTCGAGGCCGACGAGGGAAAAAGTTTTGTTACCTTTGTAGTGGGTCTCCTGGAGGAAGAGAATTTTAGTGTCGTACCTCCTCAGTAGCAGCTCGAGGCTGTGGCGTTTGGAGGGCGAGTTTAGACCCTTGGCGTTGAAGGAGGTGAGACGTAGTCCATTCATGGCGAAATCCCTGTACTAAATATAGGAGAAAGCGCACGTGAGAAAACAACACAGAGATAGCAGTTGCAAAGAATAAAATAAGCTTCCGTTAGCACTCTCCTTCGCGATACCCGGCTTGGAGGCAGGGGGTGAGGCGGGAGAAGGAGGGGAAGGTAAGGCAGGTGGGGAAGAAAGATACAAGTAGGTAGGGTTACGCACAAATCTAACTCAACAGAACAAACAACGAAAAGATAAATCCCTGCAGCAGAGCTTCTGCTGGCAGAGAAAACCTAATTGAGTGTGCCCCGGGGGGGTCCGTTGACTCCCTACTTAGGGCCCACTCTGGGGGCAGCCTACTGAGATCCCACCAAGCAACGGCTCTGGTGGGAGGTCAGAGAATTAGTTACGGCCTGGACGGTACAGGCCCCCACAGCCCATTAACAAGTGACAAGAGACATAGAACCAGCCAAACATAGGAGCAAGTAGTCCCAGAAACTTGCATCAATAACAGATAATAAACGTCCTACAAAGACATGCTCATAACCTTCTTCATAATCACCGGCCTGGGTAGTGCGTTATACGATACCAAGTCCCGGTAAAGGAGCGTCATGTCGCCACGAAAACGAACAGTCTACCAGTTCCCCTGAGAGGCTCCGTAACGGTCCGTTGCTCCAGCCGTATGTTGTAGCATGCTGTAGGAGCAAAGGGTTAGCAAGAAAAAAAAGGAGAACTGTAACCATCAGTCTGCCGTAGGGCTATCCTCCAAGCCGCTCATGGATTGGCTATAAGAGGGGAGAGCCCCATGGCTTGTCCAACATCTGGAGGCAAAACAGGAGAGAACACTCTCCGGGCTTAGCGAATCACGAGTCCTGCTTGGGCTTTTTCTTTTTCCCTTTAGGGGATTTCGCGCTGCCCGCCAGCAGCCAGTCTCCTGGACTCTCCAATGGCTGGAATTGAGGGAGGTCCGGGAGAGGTTGCCAATTGGGAAGTTCGATCGGATCTATTTCCAGGAGGGTCCACAGCTCCCGCATCTCTTCTTGGGTGCGTATGTTGACCCTCTTACCATTGATGGTCGCACTGATGCCAAAAGGGAACAACCACGCGTATCTGATCTCCCGGGCTTTCAGGACTTCCAGCAGTGGACGCAAGGCACGGCGCTTTGCTAGGGTAGAGGGCGCCAGGTCCTGGAAGATCAAAATAGGCGCTCCTTCGAACTTCAGATCCTTAAAGTTTCTGGCCGCTCTAAGGACCGCGACTGCGTCAGGGAAGGACAATAATTTACATATAACATCCCTTGGCTGTTCAGAGGGGCCCGCCGGCGGTCTGAGGGCACGATGTATCCTTTCAACGCAAATAGTGGACGATCTCTCCTCCCCCAGTAAGGCGGCAAAAATAACTTTGGCGACTTTATCAAGGCAATCGTTTGCATAAGATTCAGGGATGCCTTTAAAGCGCAGGTTATTGCGCCTGTTCCTGTTTTCTAAGTCTCCTTGAAGCAGGAGCAATCTATTTAAATACAGGTGCTATTCCTTTAAGGCTTGCTCAATTTGCAGAGAGTGAGAAGTAATGGCTGCAGAGGAGGACTCAAGATCTTCCACCCTGTGCCCCATTTGTTTGAATTCTTCTTTTATCTCTGCTAAATCAGCACTAATGGGGCGCAGGGCTTGTGACATCAGGTTCTTCATGAAGCCCCTGGATACGGACTCACCATCCTCCTCCTCCGAGGTCTGTTCCTCATCTTCCCCATGGCTGAGAGCGGGAGCGAGCGCTCGTGCCGGCGCCATCTTAGCCGGGGGCCGCGGGGAGCGAGAGGAACGGTCTTTGAAGAAACCCCTCATGTCTGCCTGTGTTTTGGTCGGGCGAGGGGGGCCCTGCAGGTCAGTGCTCTTCTCCTTGCTAGTTTTGCCCATATTTCTCTCGGCTGGACGCTGCTGTAAGGTGCTGTGGGTGCCTGTTTGTAGGAGCACAGCTCTCAAGCAGCCATTGCGCTCGGCGTCCAGGCTCCGCCCCCTTCCTCCTGTATTTTAATGACTTTACGCTTGCAATCCTACTAGAGTGGTCAATCGAAGTGGACAGCAGGTACCTCGAGGATGACGCTGCATAGTCTGACACAGGTAGGCCACGGACCCCCCAAGGACTATAAAACCTTTCAGCATTTCCCGATCCCAGATCGGAGGACTGTCTTATAGGCAGCCATTAATCATTTATTGCTAATCCCCCTGAATTATTTTTCTGAGCCTGGAGATTTATATATATATAGATGGCAGTATCCGTCCTGGGGCAGCGTTCTAATAGTTCTCCCGAAACATCTAGGAGACTCCTCCCACTGCTCAAGCTGCCACCAGTCTCTTCCTGCTCTCTTCTAGTAAATGCCATCATGTGCTGTCTGCATATGTAACCGGCTGATGGGAGGCGAGCGGAGACCAGCAGGATGGCAACTGGAGTGGCGAAAGAGGAGAGTATAGTTTAGCTTTTATTTTACAGCTTTCAGGTACTAAAAGCCTTCCCAGCAAAGAGGGAGAATTACTGGGGGAGCCACAAAGAGGTGCTAAGATATGTGGCGGCCACAACTGGGTGTTTATTACTGTGGGGGCCACGAAGGGTTCTAATTATGGGGAGAACACAAAGGTGGCTAATTACTGTAGGGGACCAAAGAGGTGCTAATAAATGTGGGGACCACAAAGAGGCACTAATAAATGTGGGGGCCACAAAGAGGAGCTAATAAATGTGGGGGCCACAACAGGGTGTTTATTACTGTGGGGGCCACAAAGGGTTCTGATTATGGGTGGGGACACAAAGGTCACTAATTACTATGGGGGACGCAAAGAGGTGCTAAGAAATGTGGGGGCCACAACTGGGTGTTTATTACTGTGGGGGCCACGAAGGGTTCTAATTATGGGGAGAACACAAAGGTGGCTATTTACTGTAGGGGACGCAAAGAGGTGCTAATAAATGTGGGGGCCACAAAGAGGAGCTAATAAATGTAGGGGCCACAAAGAGAAGCTAATAAATGTAGGGGCCACAACAGGGTGCTTATTACTGTGGGGGCCACGGAGGGTTCTAATTACTGTGGGGGACGCAAAGGGAGAATTATTACTATTGGGACTTATTACTGTGGCATGTAAGAAAGTGGGTGGGGCCTCTGAAAAGGGGCGTGACCTACACAACTTTTTTTGCTACTTGTGCCGTGCTGTAAATTCTCCCGGAAGGCAGATTGTAAAAATTGATCTTCAATAATCCCTGCCAACAACTGCGGCCGCCCGCCCTGCGCGGGTCCATTCATGCAACAGACTTTCGAGCACTCAGAAGAGGAAATGCTACAAGAGGCAGAGAGGCGAGCTCGTTGCTTCATCCTGATGCATGATGGGAAAGGCCATTAACAAAAACCTTTTTGCTCCTTATATGGAGAATTGCTAAGACCCCTCTAAAACGACGGCACAGCGACTGCGCACATCTTACATCAGGTTGGTAGATGAGCGCTGATGGAGCGCGGCGGGAGGGAGCGGCCGAGAGTATTGCTCATATATCTGATTTGAACACCTCGGCGTTACAAGATGCAAACAAGATGGCGGCACCAATACTGCTGTGAGCGAGAATTTGGACTGAAGTGCCGGGCAACGTCTTGTTACGGTCCTACCGGACTGCTCACCGTGAGGACTAATGGGTCCAAAATGTAACGTCAGTGGAACAGGCAGGCGGCATGCGCACCTCTCCCACTTCCTAACTGGCCGCAGCAAAGCTCGGGTCTGACGGGCGTTCCTTAACCCTTTCCTGACCAAGGGTCATGGATGCTCCTGCGTCACATTCTGCAGAACCCGTGCTTTCAAATATTCTGAGCTTTTATTTATTCTTCCGGTGTCACAGCGACACGAGGGCTTGTTTTTTGCACGATGAGATGTATTTCAATGGTACCATATAATGTATAGGAGGACTTCTAGAAATTACTGGGACAAAATGGAAAAAAACACAATTGCGAAATTGTGGGAGGGTGGGGCTTACTGTGTTTACTTCACAGTCAAATTGACGATATCTCAATTCGCTGATCGGGTGGCATCATTTTTTTCGGCCCTTGGGTCATCAGGGCTTGCTGGAGGTCTCTCTGGATTCAGGGGCCCGGTTCCTCAGGTCCAATGATGATGCTGGTGGCTATTGCTCCACACCGCGGCTATCTGATGTCCGTCTGTCCCTTATATAGCAGGAGCCTGAGAATGTTCCTGATGGTTCTGGAAGGTGGGCGGGGCCTAGGCCTGCACTCTGTTGACTGCTCCCTGCAGTGATGTCATTCAGGGGTGGAGCCAAAGTCCCATTCACTGTACCAGAGCAGAGCCCGCGGTCCTCAGACACACAACCATGCAAAGTCAGCAATCAACAGGGCCAACCGCTTACATTGAGTTGCTGAGAGAGCGAGTTAACCCCTTACATGTCATGATCAATGCAGCTTGCATCATATAAAGGGTTCATAGAGGAAGCGCATTCCCTCTGAGACATCATCAACCCTCCACTATCTCATTACAGAGGGCCGATGGGTTGTCATTGCAACCAGATGCCAAACAATGGTGTCCAGGGCTGTAATGATCTGTGATCGCTATTGTGAGTGATAAGGCTTGCACTATAGAAGCACTGAAATGCACGATCATAGCAAGCAAAGCTTTTCTGGTTCAAGTCCCCTACAAAGACAGAAAAAATATAAAGAAAAAATAAAAATGGTGTAAATTAAAAAAACTTGTGGACGTTTCCCTCTTTGTATAAAAAAAACCCACCACCACATATTTCGTATCATCGTATCTGAAACAACCTGCACAATAAACTGAACACTATTTATCCTGCATGACAAATATAACAACTTATAAACAGGCAAAATGCTTATTTTGTTCATTTTACCTCATAAAAAAATGCAGTAGAAGTGATTTAAAAAGTGGTACCAATTAAAAGATTACAGCTCGTCACCCAAAAAACAAACCTTCTCAGAGGGTCCAGGGAAAAATGTAAAAAAGGTTATGCAACTGAAAGCAACAATGTAAAAAAATAACAATAAAAAAAGGTTTTCATTGTGCAGCAGTGGAAAAACCTAAAAAATGACACTAATTTTGGTTTTGTCGTAATCGTACCGACCTGCTGAAAAAATCATCATGACTTCAGTTATGCTGCATGATAAATGCTGTAAAAATGGCAGAATTCATGTTTTCTCTCCCCGCCCTCCAAAAGATCAATAAAAGTTTCCCAATCCATCACAAGCCCCCAGGCCATGCTGAGGGAAAAATAAAATGTTCTTTAAAATCCCTCAAAAATTGTCATGACCCTACGGCCAAAATAAGGGGCGTCAGTTAGGGGTTAGACTAAAACTGCTGTTGGGAGGAGAAGCCAGATATTGTTAGAGGCTGCATGTGCGGATTTCTGCATTAGATGGCGGGTTGCACGGCTGTCCACATAACGATATACCCGAGTACAACCAGCACCTCCGTGATTGTGTAGTTTTCCTCCAACACTCATTACATGAGGAAGGATGCAGCCAAGTTTTCTAATCCTGGACAACCCCTTTAACCCCTTAGTGACCGACTCCCTGCCTTTTTACGTCCTGGCTAAGTGGGCTTTAATCCCCAGGGCCATAAAACCACGCTCGCCTTGGGATTAAAGTCGCGGGGCCGGTGGACTTGACAGCTCCCTGCTGACGGCTGCTGTTATCCAATGGATAATGGCAATCGCATAAAAGTAAACACAAAGTTTAAAAAAAGTTAAAGATTCAGCTCACCCCCGTCCTCTGCGATGTCCCGCGACGCTCTGGTCCTTCCAGGACCTTACATCCCGCTTCTGTGCATGCAGGCAAGACGTAAGCATGTAGCTGAGAGCAGAGAGATATCACCGGGGACCGCTGTATGTGGTTCCCAGTCACATGATCGCTGTTATCCAATAGATAACATTGGCTGACGCGGCCGCAGTGACCGAGGAGCGGGCCACAACCTAGGAGACAGCGGGGTAGAGTTTGGCCTTGTCCCGGTGGCTCTACCATCTCCCACCCGGAGGGTAACTGGTGACTCATCCTTGGGGCCGAGGGCAAGTAAATAAAGGGGAACCCA
This sequence comes from Eleutherodactylus coqui, assembly GCF_035609145.1. Taxonomy (NCBI): domain Eukaryota; kingdom Metazoa; phylum Chordata; class Amphibia; order Anura; family Eleutherodactylidae; genus Eleutherodactylus; species Eleutherodactylus coqui. The sequence continues at coordinate 3,921,008 of NC_089839.1, forward strand.
AATAATGGATCTGCTTGGGTCCTGTTTTGTGTCGTGACGCCACCATTTCTTCCACAGCGGGGGATTCCCAGATGATGGAGTAAATCCTCTCCCGTGTAGCTTCCGTGGGGGATTCCTGGGTGACGGAGTAAATCCACACACATACGGGTTCTGTTTAAGACACGGCCCCTGGCACCGGACGGCGACTGGTCGCTTCACTGAACTTTTATGAACAGGAAACGATTTCTGCAGCTTTGTGACAAGTGATGTGGCCGGGCACACGGATACACTGGGCCATCCTCTCAGCCTCTGTGTCAGTGGGTTGACGGTACCCACAGACGGCTGTCTTGCACTCCTCTCTGACAGAGCCAGCACAGCGCTCTCTCTCCAGCGCTGACTCAGGACACATATATCAAGCATCATCATCTGACGGACAAAGAGATACAAAACCAGACAGTCATCCACATACCAGACACTTAACTCTTTCTGTACTGCAGCTATACAATGCACAGCATTCTTACAACATGAAAGACACCGACAGCACAATACTGAGAATACACACCATTCAGGAGGGGCCCCGTTGTACTGGCCACTACAGCGGCGCTCAATTAACCAATCAGAGCATCAGCTTGCTGGAAGTGGGGTATTCAAGCCATGGTACCAGGAAGAACTGCTCTGTCGGCGTGCAGGAGGGCACGGAAGCCTGCAGCAGCGCTGCAGCCCAGCGCGAGGGACCCGAAAGCTGACTGCTAGGTCAGTATTGTTTTTTTTTTTTTTACAAGTAGTGTAGCTGGGGCTTATTTTCTGGGAAGGATTTATATTTCAGCCCCCCCCCCAAAAAAAAATTAGGGTAGGTCTTATAATTGGGGAAACACGGAAATAAAAACAACAAATAAGTAATATGCAGAAGAAACTGGATAAACAAGTGAATCGTATACAAATAACAGAGCATATTAGGCATAAAAAAGAAGCGCATCACATGAATACATATAAATAATGGTAAAAAGCAAAGATGCAATAAAGTAGCATCAAATAATAGAATAATAAATAATGATGTAACCGGGCGGTACGGGAAAATGCATGAAAAATATGATGAAATGAATTCACTGGAGTCAAAGTACAAACTGCGCCTCTTGGCAGAGCGTTGTGTTACGGCGGAGAGTTGTGTCACGGCGGGTAGTTGTGTCATGGTGGGTAGTTGTGTCACGGCGGAGAGTTGTGTCACGGTGGAGAGTTGTGTCACGGCGGGTAGTTGTGTCACGGCGGAGAGTTGTGTCACGGCGGATAGTTGTGTCACGGCGGAGAGTTATGTCACGGCGGGTAGTTGTGTCACGGCGGAGAGTTGTGTCACGGCGGATAGTTGTGTCACGGTGGAGAGTTGTGTCACGGCGGGTAGTTGTGTCACGGCGGAGAGTTGTGTCACGGCGGGTAGTTGTGTCACGGCGGAGAGTTGTGTCACGGCGGAGAGTTGTGTCACGGTGGAGAGTTGTGTCACGGCGGGTAGTTGTGTCACGGCGGATAGTTGTGTCACGGCGGAGAGTTATGTCACGGCGGGTAGTTGTGTCACGGCGGAGAGTTGTGTCACGGCGGAGAGTTGTGTCACGGCGGAGAGTTGTGTCACGGCGGATAGTTGTGTCACGGCGGAGAGTTATGTCACGGCGGGTAGTTGTGTCACGGCGGAGAGTTGTGTCACGGCGGAGAGTTGTGTCACGGTGGAGAGTTGTGTCACGGCGGGTAGTTGTGTCACGGCGGAGAGTTGTGTCACGGCGGATAGTTGTGTCACGGCGGAGAGTTATGTCACGGCGGGTAGTTGTGTCACGGCGGAGAGTTGTGTCACGGCGGAGAGTTATGTCATGGCGGGTAGTTGTGTCTCGGCGGGTAGTTGTGTCACGGCGGAGAGTTGTGTCACGGCGGATAGTTGTGTCTCGGCAGGTAGTTGTGTCACGGCGGAGAGTTATGTCACGGTGGGTAGTTGTGTCTCGGCGGGTAGTTGTGTCACGGCGGAGAGTTGTGTCACGGCGGATAGTTGTGTCTCGGCAGGTAGTTGTGTCACGGCGGAGAGTTGTGTTACGGCGGAGAGTTGTGTCATGGCGGGTAGTTGTGTTATGGCGGATAGTTTCGTCATGGAGGATAGTTGGGTCACGGCGGGTAGTTGGGTCATGGCGGATAGTTGTGTCACAGCGGAGAGTTGTGTTACGGCGGAGAGTCGTGTCACAGCCGAGAGTTGTGTCGCGGCAGATAGTTTCGTCACGGCGGATAGTTGTGTCACGGCGGATAGTTGTGTCTCGGCGGATAGTTGTGTCTCGGCGGGTAGTTGTGTCACGGCGGGTAGTTGTGTCACGGTGGGTAGTTGTGTCACGGCGGGTAGTTGTGTCACGGCGGGTAGTTGTGTCACGGCAGTTAGAATATAATGAAATATACGGACGAATAAAAAGGAAACAGAATAAAAACTTTGCTTTAAAATGAAAATTGAGGAGGGGATATATCCCTCATGGGGCATCCATACCGATACACGCACATGCATGCGTACAATGGACTCATTTCTTCTTCCACTCTCCCTGTTGCCGTATCTGGACCCGCAGACGGTGTTGTGGTTGCTGCTGAGTTCTGGTACCGCTACATTTAGCTAGAGAGATCTGCATGCATCCGAACAGCCCTGTATACAATCTGCACTATTTTAATGTTTACACGCCTTTAACTGTCAGGTTGTTACAATGTCTCCGCTAGTAACAGGTGGTGGGTAAACACTTGGTCTTACCGCTCTGGTTCCTTGATCCCCTGATCTCTTCTGTGATTGGTCGGTCAGGCTTGTAATGAAAACGGCTGGGAACATATAATTATCACCTCGCTCAGCAATAAAATAAGTGTAAATCTCTGGTGCAGCCGAATGAAGTGGCATGAACTGTTAATGTAGCCGAGTACATAAAGTCTCCGTGTGAAGCGTGACGAGTGATTTATGGCGGCCGCCGTTTTCCACCGACTTTAGAAATTAATTTATTTTTCAAAGCAAAATCACTGAACTCTGAAAACCAACTAATAAATAACATCCAGCCGGAGACGGCGTGCGACAGTGAGTAGAGTAATTAGGGAGCGGCACGTGTGCACGTAGTATCATCGCACCTCGTTAAGAGAGCAAACGTTTGTACTCATACAGGCGGTCGGACCGCAGAATTTACCGCCCATGGAGATACTCCCCCCCCCCCCCCCCGGCTCGGAGAGCTGCAAAATAATTCACAAGTCCACAATTTCTACAAATGAGGTACATTTTCTGTTGGCGACAAGCGTTTTTATGAAAAGACGTATTATGTGGGTGATTTAACGTTTCCATTATTGACCATATTCCACAATCTAGGTGGGTGGAGATAGATGGAGTACATTAACCCCTTAGTGACCCAGCCTGTTTGCACCTTAATGACGAGGCCAAATTTTGGAAATCTGATGTGTGTCACTTTAAGGGCTTGTTTAGGCATTATGTAGGTTTTGCGCTGCTAGCAGCATACAGAACGCGCTTCTATAAGAAACCAAAACTTCCGATAGAAGCTTTCACATGGATGATCGTTAGGTGCGTGAAACTGCATACACCTAACAAAGATAGGACACGTCGGCTCCAAGGTGCCGCAAAGATAGGACATGTCGGCTCCAAGGTGCCACAAAGATAGGACATGTCGGCTCCAAGGTGAGCGCACAGAGAGGACACGTCGGCTCCAAGGTGAGCGCACAGAGAGGACACGTCGGCTCCAAGGTGCGTGCACAGATAGGACATGTCGGCTCCAAGGTGCCACAAAGATAGGACATGTCGGCTCCAAGGTGCCACAAAGATAGGACATGTCGGCTCCAAGGTGCCACAAAGATAGGACATGTCGGTTCCAAGGTGCGCGCAAAGATAGGACATGTCGGCTCCAAGGTGCCACAAAGATAGGACATGTCAGCTCCAAGGTGCGCGCACAGATAGTACATGTCGGCTCCAAGGTGCGCGCAAAGATAGGACCAGTCAGCTCCAAGGTGCGCGCACAGATAGGACATGTCGGCTCCAAGGTGCCACAAAGATAGGACATGTCGGCTCCAAGGTGCGCGCACAGATAGGACATGTCGGCTCCAAGGTGCCGCAAAGATAGGACACGTCGGCTGCAAGGTGAGCGCAAAGATAGGACATGTCGGCTCCAAGGTGCGCCAAAGATTGGACACGTCAGCTCCAAGGTGCGTGCAAAGATTGGACACTACAGCTCCAAGGTGCGTGCAAAGATTGGACACTACAGCTCCAAGGTGCGTGCAAAGATTGGACACGTCGGCTCCAAGGTGCGTGCAAAGAGAGGACATGTCGGCTCCAAGGTGCGCACAAAGATAGGACATGTCGGCTCCAAGGTGCGCGCACAGATAGGACATGTCGGCTCCAAGGTGCGCGCAAAGATAGGACATGTCTGCTCCAAAGCGCTCGCAAAGATAGGACATGTCAGCTCCAAGGTGCGCACAAAGATAGGACATGTCGGCTCCAAGGTGCGCGCAAAGATAGGACACGTCGGCTCCAAGGTGCGTGCAAAGATAGGACACGTCGGCTCCAAGGTGCACGCACAGAGAGGACATGTCGGCTCCAAGGTGCGTGCAAAGATAGGACACGTCGGCTCCAAGGTGCGTGCAAAGAGAGGACATGTCGGCTCCAAGGTGCGCGCACAGATAGGACATGTCGGCTCCAAGGTGCGCGCAAAGATAGGACACGTCGGCTCCAAGGTGCGTGCAAAGAGAGGACATGTCGGCTCCAAGGTGCGCACAAAGATAGGACATGTCGGCTCCAAGGTGCGCGCACAGATAGGACATGTCGGCTCCAAGGTGCGCGCAAAGATAGGACATGTCTGCTCCAAAGCGCTCGCAAAGATAGGACATGTCAGCTCCAAGGTGCGCACAAAGATAGGACATGTCGGCTCCAAGGTGCGCGCAAAGATAGGACATGTCTGCTCCAAAGCGCTCGCAAAGATAGGACATGTCGGCTCCAAGGTGAGCGCAAAGATAGGACAGGTCGGCTCCAAGGGGAGCGCAAAGATAGGACATGTCGGCTCCAAGGTGAGCGCACAGATAGGACATGTCGGCTCCAAGACGGGAGCAAAGATAAGACACGTCGGCTCCAAGGTGCACGCACAGAGAGGACATGCCGGCTCCAAGGTGCGTGCAAAGATAGGACACGTCGGCTCCAAGGTGCGTGCAAAGAGAGGACATGTCGGCTCCAAGGTGCGCGCACAGATAGGACATGTCGGCTCCAAGGTGCGCGCAAAGATAGGACATGTCTGCTCCAAAGCGCTCGCAAAGATAGGACATGTCAGCTCCAAGGTGCGCACAAAGATAGGACAGGTCGGCTCCAAGGGGAGCGCAAAGATAGGACATGTCGGCTCCAAGGTGAGCGCACAGATAGGACATGTTGGCTCCAAGGCGAGAGCAAAGATAAGACATGTCGGCTCCAAGGTGCGCGCAAAGATAGGACATGTCGGCTCCAAGGTGCGCGCACAGATAGGACATGTCGGCTCCAAGGTGTGTGCAAAGATAGGACATGTCGGCTCCAAGGTGCGCGCACAGATAGGACATGTCGGCTCCAAGGTGCGCGCACAGATAGGACATGTCGGCTTCTAGGTGCGCGCAAAGATAGGACATGTCAGCTCCAAGGTGCGTGCAAAGATAGCACATGTCGGCTCCAAGGTGCGCGCAAAGATAGGACATGTCTGCTCCAAAGCGCTCGCAAAGATAGGACATGTCAGCTCCAAGGTGAGCGCAAAGATAGGACAGGTCGGCTCCAAGGGGAGCGCAAAGATAGGACATGTCGGCTCCAAGGTGCGCGCACAGAGAGGACATGTCGGCTCCAAGGTGCGCGCACAGATAGGACATGTCGGCTCCAAGGTGCGCACAAAGATAGGACATGTCGGCTCCAAGGTGAGCGCAAAGATAGGACAGGTCGGCTCCAAGGGGAGCGCAAAGATAGGACATGTCGGCTCCAAGGTGCGCGCACAGAGAGGACATGTCGGCTCCAAGGTGCGCGCACAGAGAGGACATGTCGGCTCCAAGGTGCGTGCAAAGATAGGACATGTCGGCTCCAAGGTGCGCGCACAGATAGGACATGTCGGCTCCAAGGTGCGCGCACAGATAGGACATGTCGGCTCCAAGGTGCGCGCACAGATAGGACATGTCAGGTCCAAGGTGCGCGCACAGATAGGACATGTCGGCTCCAAGGTGCGCGCACAGATAGGACATGTCGGCTCCAAGGTGCGCGCACAGATAGGACATGTCGGCTCCAAGGTGCGCACACAGATAGGACATGTCGGCTCCAAGGTGCGCGCACAGATAGGACATGTCGGCTCCAAGGTGCGCGCACAGATAGGACATGTCGGCTCCAAGGTGCGCACACAGATAGGACATGTCGGCTCCAAGGTGCGCGCACAGATAGGACATGTCGGCTCCAAGGTGCGCGCACAGATAGGACATGTCGGCTCCAAGGTGCGCACACAGATAGGACATGTCGGCTCCAAGGTGTGCGCACAGATAAGACATCTCGGCTCCAAGGGGAGAGCAAAGATAAGACATGTCGGCTCCAAGGTGCGTGCAAAGATAGGACATGTTGGCTCCAAGGTGCGCGCAAAGATAGGACATGTCGGCTCCAAGGGGTGTGCAAAGATAGGACATGTCGGCTCCAAGGTGCGCGCAAAGATTGGACATGTCAGCTCCAAGGTGAGCGCACAGATAGGACATGTCGGCTCCAAGGTGAGCGCAAAGATAGGACATGTCGGCTCCAAGGTGCGCGCACAGAGAGGACATGTCAGCTCCAAGGTACTCACACAGAGGGGACATGTCGGCTCCAAGGTGCGCACACAGAGAGGACATGTCGGCTCCAAGGTGCGCACACAGATAGGACATGTCGGCTCCAAGGTGCACGCAAAGATAGGACATGTCGGCTCCAAGGTGCGCGCACAGAGAGGACATGTCAGCTCCAAGGTACGCACACAGAGGGGACATGTCGGCTCCAAGGTGCGCACACAGAGAGGACATGTCGGCTCCAAGGTGCGCGCACAGATAGGACATGTCGGCTCCAAGGTGCGCGCACAGGGAGGACATGTCAGCTCCAAGGTGCACGCACAGAGAGGACACGTCGTCTCCAAGGTGCGCGCACAGATAGGACATGTCGGCCCCAAGGTGCGTGCAAAGATAGGACATGTCGGCCCCAAGGTGCGCGCACAGATAGGACATGTCGGCTCCAAGGTGAGCGCAAAGATAGGACATGTCAGCTCCAAGGTGCGCACACAGAGGGTACATGTCAGCTCCAAGGTGAGCGCAAAGATAGGACATGTCGGCTTCAAGGTGCGCGCACAGATAGGACATGTCGGCTTCTAGGTGCGCGCAAAGATAGGACATGTCAGCTCCAAGGTGCGCGCACAGATAGGACATGTCGGCCCCAAGGTGCGCGCACAGATAGGACATGTCGGCTCCAAGGTGCGCGCACAGATAGGACATGTCGGCTCCAAGGTGCGCGCACAGATAAGACATGTCGGCTCCAAGGTGCGTGCACAGATAGGACATGTCGGCTCCAAGGTGAGCGCAAAGATAGGACATGTCGGCTCCAAGGTGCGCGCACAGATAGGACATGTCGGCTCCAAGGTGAGCGCAAAGATAGGACATGTCGGCTCCAAGGTGCACGCACAGAGAGGACATGTCAGCTCCAAGGTACGCACACAGAGGGGACATGTCGGCTCCAAGGTGCGCACACAGAGAGGACATGTCGGCTCCAAGGTGAGCGCAAAGATAGGACATGTCGGCTCCAAGGTGCGTGCACAGATAGGACATGTCGGCTCCAAGGGGAGAGCAAAGATAGGACATGTCGTCTCCAAGGTGCGCGCAAAGATAGGACATGTTGGCTCCAAGGTGCGCGCAAAGATAGGACATGTCGGCTCCAAGGGGTGTGCAAAGATAGGACATGTCGGCTCCAAGGTGAGCGCAAAGATAGGACATGTCGGCTCCAAGGTGCGCGCAAAGAATGGACATGTCAGCTCCAAGGTGAGCGCACAGATAGGACATGTCGGCTCCAAGGTGAGCGCAAAGATAGGACATGTCGGCTCCAAGGTGCACGCACAGAGAGGACATGTCAGCTCCAAGGTACGCACACAGAGGGGACATGTCGGCTCCAAGGTGAGCGCACAGATAGGACATGTCGGCTCCAAGGTGCCGCAAAGATAGGACATGTCGTCTCCAAGGTGCGCACACAGGTAGGACATGTCGGCCCCAAGGTGCGCGCAAAGATAGGACATGTCGGCCCCAAGGTGTGCGCACAGATAGGACATGTCAGCTCCAAGGTGAGCGCAAAGATAGGACATGTCGGCCCCAAGGTGCGCACACAGAGAGGACATGTCAGCTCCAAGGTCAGCGCAAAGATAGGACATGTCAGCTCCAAGGTGAGCGCACAGATAGGACATGTCAGCTCCAAGGTGAGCGCAAAGATAGGACATGTCAGCTCCAAGGTGTGCACACAGAGGGGACATGTCGACTCCAAGGTGAGCGCAAAGATAGGACACGTCGTTTCCAAGGTGCGCACACAGAGGGGACATGTCCTATCTTTGCTGCAAGCTGTCCATAGGCTCCTAAGGAAGACTTGAAAGTACACAGCTTGCACATAGGATCGTGTGAACGGGATACGACACGCGATCTTTACAGCTCCTATAGCCGCAATCTCTTTGCGCTGCTAGCAGCGTGACGATTACGTTCGTCTGAACGAGGGCTTACATAAAAGACCTCCGTAAAGGTTTTTCACATCCAAGTAATGTTTTTTCGCCACATATTGCACTTTATTTAGGTGGTGAAGATAGACTCAGAGAATTTATTAAAACTGCCAAAATTGGAAACATTTTGAAAAATGTCATTTTTTCACATTTTCAGCTGCAACACGTCAAATATGTGCAAACATACTGTACAAATTGTTTATTCTGGACCCAGATTGGAAAAATTATATTTTAACTATTTAGGAGACGTATAAATGTAACATTATTTGTAAAATTTTTGCGGGACACTTTGTTTTCCTGCACCGAGCCAAGATTGCAGCAGTTCATAGGTGTCAGAATTATAGATATCACCACAAATGACCCCATTTAATAAATACACCCCTTAACCCCATAGTGTTTCTACGTCCTGCTTAGGTGGGCTTTAATCCCCAGGGACGTAAAAACATGCTCCCTCTGGGGATTAAAGCCCTGCAGGCTCTGGATGTCACCACTCCATGCTGTTGGTTCCCAGAGGTAGATGACAACCTTGAGCTGTCATGGGAGGCCGTGGGAAGTTCCCCCCAGTCATGCAGTCGGCATCATCCAATGGATAACGCCGATCACATAAAAGTAAATAAAAAGCTAAGAAAAGTTAGATTTTCAGCTCCCCTCATGGATCACATCCATGACGGGGCTGAAACTACTCACCCCCATCCTCCGCAACGTCCGGAACAGACCCTCGACCATCTTCTGTGCATGCACGCCAAGGGAAAAATGGCGCAGAAGACCAGATCGGTGCGGGACATTCAAAATCTGCTGGTTCCCAGCTACTGAAGGTAGCCGGCAGGCTGGAGATATTACCGGGCACCACGGTGACCGGTCTCGGGGCCCGTGATTGCCGTAATCCCATGGATGCCGGTGATCACGGAAAAGTTCAGTAAGTTTAAAAAAAGTTAAAGTTTGAGCTGCCCCCATGGATTGGATGCATGAGGGCAGCTGAAAATACTCACCCCTGTCCTCCGTAATGTCCCGTGGCGATCTGGACGTGCCACGGGCTTCTATGCATACGCAGAAGGCTGGAGAGCCCAGTAAATTTAAAATTCCACTGCATCTGGCTGTCAGAGATAGATGAGTGCAGGGAGATGTCACAGGGGGCCGCTGTATGTAGTTCCTGGTCACATGATCGCCGTTATCCAATGGATAACGGCGATCATGTAAAGTTAAAAAGTATAAAAAAAAAGTTTAAAAAGTTAAAGTTTCATCTCCTCTTACACATTGTATCCGTGAGCGGAGATGAAATTATATACCTAAGGTTCCCGGATTTGTTTTCTAACAAGATCTTTATCTGCGGACCTTTTCCAGCAAAATGGCGGACGCATTCGCAAAAGTCAAGGATTGCCCAGGAAATTTTAAATCTCCCTGCTCCTGGCTACCAAAGGTTGCCGAGAGCCTGGAGATGTCATGGGGGCCGCGGTATGCGATCGGTGAGAGGAGATGAAACTTTTACCGGAGGCCTCCGCATTTGAACCCCGACGCGATCCTCCTCCACAGACCTTTCCCGCCTTCTGCATATGCGCCCGCCGGCAAAATGCTGGACACATGCGCAGGAGGCGGGGAGCCCGGGAAACTTAAAATCTCCTTGCTCACGGCTACCTACGGTCGCTGACAGCCTCGATCAGTGACTGGTGGCCTCATTCAGCCGTCCCTGGTCGCGTGATAAAAAGGTAGCGGTCTAACTCAGGCTGGTCTCACACGACTGGATAGGAATTACGGATTCCGCATGCGGCTGATCCGCAGTAATACGCAGATGAAGCGCATTGGATTACACAATTCCGCTCACATTAGCGGGTCGAAATTACGTAATCCACTCGCAGAAAACACAACGCAGCAGGTTCTGTTTCACTGCAGATATCTGTGATATAGAGCCCATTGTGCTTCATGGTAGTGGCTATACCCGCAGCCCATACGCATCTACATTGTGTACGATCTGTGAGTACCCGCATCATCGCTAAGCGACGGCGCGGGAAATACAAACAAAAAAAGGCGTACTGCACATGACCGCCTGTGTGAGTACAGTGATGCGCAGTACATTACGTGGCCGTACGCAGGGTCACAGCCAGGCTCACAGATGGGATCCGCTGCGGGCCTCCACAAGCAGATTCCATATCCGGCTGTGTGAGCCCGGCGTTATTCAGACCGCTACCTGTGTGAGACCGCCGCACCTCCGCCAGCTTACGAAGCCTCACAGAGCACCACTTTCTACACCCCATCCCTGCCGCCGTAATTACCCGTCTTCACACATATCACAGAGTTTACATTATTACTTTTATCTAAGATTTGGGGAACACCAAGAAGGGTGCGGAATGTGTGTGTGTGTGGGGGGGGGGGGGGGGGGGGGGGGTTATTTTTAGGGAGTCTATATTTTTTCTGCACAAGTGAGCAATGGGGCCGGGAATTTATCCAGTTGTGCCCTGAAAGCCAAAGGGTCCCCCTCTATTATAGGCCTAGCCATGTGTCCAGTAAGTATTAGGGCCACAATGGGGATGTCTCTGAACACGGGACAAACAGGGGGATCCATTTTGGGTGTAAATCCCCATTTTACACTATTAAAAAAAAAATTGCCTTTAAAATGAGATATTTGCAAAACTAAGACATTTTATTTTTTCTCCTCTAAATTGCATTAATTCCTGAAAAGAATAGTCCAAATCCTGTGGACCCCCTCAGTGACTACATTAAGGGGGGCAGTTTATAAAATGGGGTCATGTGTGGGGGTCTCTATCATTCTGACATCTGTGAGCCTTTACAATCTTGGCTTGGTGTACGAAATCAAAGTGTTCCTCAAAATGTTGATAATCAATGTTAAACTTGTCCGTCTCCTAAATGGTTAAAAAGAAAAACAAACTACAGCTTTTCCTATGTGCTTCCAGAATAAAGTAAACAGATGGGAATATATATCTCATCAAAAATGTGTCCAGTATGTTTGCACATATTTGAGATCTTGCAGTTGAAAATGTAAAAAAAAAATGACACTTTTTTCAAAATTTTCCCAATTTTGTGGCTTTTAATAAATCTACACAAATTCTATCGGTCTATATTTACCACCTTAAATGTACAATATGTGCGAAAAAACATCAGAATCACTGGGATCTGCAAAACCTTTGCGGAGTTATTCTATGTTACAGTGACACGTCAGATTTCCAAAATTTGGTCTGGTCATTAAGGGGTTAATGTAGTCACTGAGGGGGTCAGGACCCCACAGTTTCTTTTCAGGAGAGGAGAAAAAAATAACATTTCACATGTTTGTAAATACGTCATTTTAAAGACAGTTCTTTTCTATGTCGCACATGAAAATGAGGATTGACACCCCAAAATGGATCCCGTGTTCAGAAACATCATGGCCCCATTGTGGCCCCATTGTGGCCCCACTCTACTTACTGGACACATGGCTCGGCTATAATAGAGGGAACACCCTTTAGCTTTCAGGGTACAACAGAATAAATTCCAGGCCCCATTGCTCACTTGTAGAGCCATCCAGCTGCTGAAACAATAGAACACCCCCCTGCAAGTGACCCCATTTTTAAATCTAGACCCCTTCGCCCATTTATCCAGGTGTGTTCTGACACCACAGTTTTTTTTCTCAAAATTTATTATAAAGCATGTGAAAGATAAATAAAATTTCATTTTTTCCACAAATATGTCACTTTCATTACAGTTTTCTTTGTTTCAAGCAGGAAAAAGTGTGCAGACACACCCCAAATTTTATAGCACTTATAGGACACATGACTCGGCCCATAATGGAGGAACACCCGCTGGATTTCAGGGCACAACAAAATAAATTCCAGGCCCCATTGCTCATTGTACAGAAAAAAAAAAAAAATTGACTCCCTAAAAATAACCCCCCCCCCCTCTCCCCCTTCCTCCTCCTTTTTGGCGTTCCCTAAAACTTAGATAAAAGTAATAATGTAAACTGTGTGGTATGTCTGAAATCAGGTAATTACGGAGGCTGGTTGGGATGGGCACATGGGGCGATCAACCCGAGTATCCCTCCTCCTCCCATGCTTGCTGCAAACCCAACACTTTTTTGGGGGGTATTTCATGACCTCAGCGGCAGGGATGGGGTGTAGAACATGGCGCTCTGTGAAGCTTCGTAATCTTGCTGCGGTGCGGCGGTCTCACACAGAAGGCGATCAATAAACTGTTCCTGGAACTGCAGGAAGGCGAGCGTTCCCGGGGCTTCTTGTAAATTACGTAAGCATTACAGGTAGCGATCTGAATAAGGGGGTCGGCTACCTTTTTATACCATTGGATAACAGCGATCATGTGACCAAGGACGGCTCACTGGGGCCTCCAGTCACTGCTCCAGGCTTTTGGCTACCTTTGGTAGCCGGGAGCAAAAATATTTTAAATTTTCAGAGCCCTCCCTGACTTCTACGCATGTGTCCACAATTCTTCCGGCAAGTGCATGCGCGGAAACTGGGAAAAGGTCCATGGAGCAACATAGCATTGGCAGACATCGCCACAGGCAATAGTAAGCAGTTTAATCTCCCCTCACGGATCCGATCCATGAGGGGAGATGAAACTTTAAGTTTTCAAACTTTTTAAAACTTTTTGGATAACGTCGATCATGTGACTGGGGATCGCGCATCGCGCCCCCCCGGTCTCAGCTTCAAGTTGTCGGTGTTGCCGATACTGGATTGCAGCCACAGGTGTAGTAGCCAAAACAGTCACTGGAGAGTAGTCAGAATAGCCAGGAGTTGTTATTAGAAAGTCACGGTATGCAGTACAAATGGGATGAGACGGAAGCGTAGTCAATGGAAGCCAAAAGTCAGCAACAGAAGGTGTCAGTATGCTTGTAGAGGAGGAAGAGGAGATTGATCAAGGTGGTGGAACACAATAATTACGCACTGAAGGAGTGGCAGGCTAGGCTTATATAGGAAGTGCAATCAGGAACAGGGGCAGGGGCAGGACCAAAAGGCAGGAACTAGGTAACTGAGAAATACAGAACAAGGCTAGGTTTCAGCGAGGGAACTGTCCAAGTCCTGGATACCCTAGCGGAGAGAGCTGCCAACTAGAACACAAGAGCTTGTGGGTTTGAGCCTTGACAGTAGCCCCCCTGTTTGAGAATGGCATCTGGACATCCCAGGGGCCAGTTTCCCTGGGTATCTCCTGTGAGCCTCGGAGCATGCACATTTTTCTCTGGCTCCCAGGAGTTCTACTCTGGCCCATACCCTTGCCACTTCACAAGGTACTGTATTTTACCTCTTTGAAGTCCAGAGTCTAGAATCTTCTCTACCACAAACTTGTCCTGGCCCTGAACTTTCACAGGAGGGGGAGGCGGTTGATGTCAACGGGGTCTGGTGGTGGGGGGATGTCACCAGGTGTACAACTGACAACGGGATCTAGTGGGGTGATGTCACCAGGTGAAGAGTTGACAGTGGGGTCTAGTGGAGGGATGTCACCAGGTGTAGAGCTGACAACGAGGTCTAGTGGGGGGAAATGGGGGGTGTCACCAGGTGCAAAGCTGACAATGGGGTCTGGTGGGGGGATGTCATCAGGTGCAGAGCTGACAATGGGGTCTGGTGGGGGGATGTTACCAACCAATCAGTACGGGACATCGCAGCTTCTGGATCTTCCAGAGTCCACTGTTGGCCATGTTATTTGGTGATGGAAGTCATCTGGTGTGTGCGGTGCTGCCATGTTCAGGGAGACCTAGTAAACTGACAGAACATGGACAACGAAGCCTTGTGGGAGCTGTGAAGACAACGCACACATTGTCTGCCCTCACTCAGGGAGTCTCATAGGACATTGGAACATCCATTAGCACCAGAACCATCTGTAGGGAACTACATGTGAAGGGTTACAATGGACGAGCGGCTGCACACAACATCCCAGCAGTGAATGCGCAGCGGCACCTGTGATGGGGGTTGGAGCGACGGACTGTAATTGAGTGGAAACAAGTATTGTGGACAGATGAATCACAGGACACCATCTACCGATCAGATGGCGGCACTTCGGTGTGGCAGTTGCCTGGTTTCTCCGTGACTACATCGTCCAAACAGTGACGTTTTTGAGGAGGTTCTGCTATGGTGTGGGGAGGTTTCTGCAGGGAAGCACTGGGGCGATTGGTTATAGTGAAGTCCACCCTCAACACTAATAAGTACAGAGACATCCTGGACAATGTGGCATCACCTCCCCTGTGGTAATACTCTGGTACAGCTCCGTGTCTCCATCAACATGACCGAGCGCCATGTCATACGGCACGCAGTGCGGAGGAGCAGAACGTCTGCAGACTTCATTGGCTGCCCAAAGTCCAGAATTCATCAAGCATCTTTGGGACGAACTAGAACGCCGTATCCGTGCGCCCAACACACCCGTCATCCTCCCATCACTATCTGAAGCTCCTCCAGGAATGGAGGCAAATCCCTCCACACATCTATGGAGATCCGGTGGGAAGCCGACGCAGAGGGGACTGCAGTCATGGAGGCCAAAGGAGGCCAACAGCAGAATGAGAAGTGTGAATAAAATCCACTTTTATCCCATGACCTTCTGTGCCCCCGTACTGCGGTCATCATAGTGCATCATAGTGTATCATAGTGCATCATAGTGTATCATAGTGCATCATAGTGTATCGCAGGCTGCAGTTAATTAGCCCCGCCTCCATTATGTTCACCACTGCTGATACTGAAGGAGTCCCGCGGATCCTGAGGAGTCGCGCTCCCATATGTTATACACTTATGCGCAGCTTCATTTTCTTTTGCTTGGCAGTTGATAATATAAAATTCGCGCTGATAGGTCACATGATGCAGACGTTGAATGCACAGCATAATTAATACTGAGAGGTCTGCAACATGACGTCTCTAAATCCTAAATAATTACTATGGCAGAAAAATGAAGAAATACTAAGTACAGAATTAGAAAATCATGGCTGCTCGTTCAGAAACAGCACCACACCTGTCCGCAGGCTGCATCTGGTACTGCGTCTCAGCTCCATTACAATCAGCTAGTTTCTCCTTCAGCAGCTGCGCTCTTCCACCGTCGTGATTTCTAAGGCTGCGATGCAGAATCAGCCCTCCCACCCTCGTGTTTTATTAAATCAGCCTGATGGCTTCTGTCTGTGGTGATGTATCGGCTTCATATCTAGCGCCGGGTGCAGGCTCCTACGTGTTAATCATTGGCGCTGTCATGCTAATTTATTATTCAAAACTTTGCACTAACTTTTAGGGCGACTGACGGGATTTCAGGCCACTTTATATTGTGCTTCTATATAAAGGGTTTGTCTGGAGAGATATACTTACCCCATCCAGTCCGGGTCCGGCGGTGCCGCATCGCCACTCCTGGCCCAGCTCCATCACCAGGTCACATGGTAGGAACCTCCCACTGTTGGCGACATCCTCAGCGGGGGCTTATTTCAGTAACTAACCTCTATATCACAGCGGATGCAGGGAGACATCGCAGACAATAGTGCGCCACGTCTCTTTAGGGGTAACACTCTACTCCTATCAATACCGTCTAGTAGGAATGCAGGTCGTGGGATGCACCGGCGATATCTCTTTGTGTGAGGCTCATTCGCTGCACCCGTGCCGGATTATTTAACCCCTTGTAGACATTTTTCTCAATTCCGTGAATGGCGCTCAAGATATGGAAATTAGGCAATAGTTAGGGTTACCACCAGGCCAGTAATTCACCGGCCTAGCCGGTATTTTTCCCGCCACGCCGGTGCTGGTATTTTTTTTTTTACTGGCCATATTACAGGTCGGTATTTTGGTCGGGCAGCACCCTTTTTGCACCCTCCCCTCAGTCTGCACTGTCTCTGCGATTTCGCCAGCCGCACCACACAGGCGCTCCGGTCTGATGTGTCAGGCCACTGTGGGGAGGCGGCATATAGTCACTCCCTTCTCCCCCGCTCACTCCACTGTGACCCTCCGAGCCTCGGTGGCAATTCCCACCAGGGGACGTCCCAGCCCTGCATTTCCCAGGAGCAGGTAGGTGGCCGCAGCGAGCCTCATGGAGCCCCGGGGAATTTGTGGGGGCTGCTGGAAGTTCTCCGGCTTCTCTATGGAGCGGGCTTTATACATGTAGTTGGCGGGCCTGTATGCATATTTTAAGGTGGGCTGTATATATATTGGGTGGGGATGGGAGGTTCTGTATATTACGGCTTTCTTTTTTTACCGGCCATATCACAGGCCGGTATTTTGGTCGGGTCCCGGTTAATCCAGTATGCTACGGCTGCAGCGTGTTCTTGCGAGTAGATGACGTTTGGTGTGGTTCACACTAAACGTTATCTACTCGCGAGAATACGCTGGCCTGGATCCCGCGCATGCACAAAAATGCTGTGATAAGCCACACCCCCAAGGCACGCCCGACCTTTTTTTTTTACTATGACCGGTATTTTTTCGTGACAAAAGTGTAGTCTTGTCTAAGGCAAAGTGCGAAATGGCACACCCCCACTAAAAAAGTAATAGTGCCCCCATTAATGCTCCCAGTAGTAATAGTGCCCCCATTAGTGACCCCAGTTGTAAAAGTGACCCCTATAGTGTCCCCAGTAGCAATTGTGCCCCCGTTAGTGTCCCCAGTAGGAATTGTGCCCCCGTTAGTGGCCCCAGTAGCAATTGTGTTCCTAGTAGCGATTATGCCCCCATTAGTGGTCCCATTAGTAATAGTGCCCCTGTTAGTGCCCCCAGTAGTGTCAGTAACCTCCATAGTGGCCCTAGTAGTTATAGTGACCCCCACAATGGCCCCAGTAGTAATGATGTTTCAGTGCCCTCCTTAGTAGCTCCTGTGTCAATAGTGTCCCTCTTAGTGGACCTCTGGCTGGGCAGCAACCAGACACCATCAAGAATTTAACTCACCCTGTCTGTTACTCCGGTCTGTTGGCTGCTGCTATAATCAGAATATGACCCCTGACCTCTTCACCCGGTTTCTGCATGAAGGAGCGTGAGATCAAGGGTCACTGACTAATGACAGCAGCAGCTGCCCTGATGAGTCAGATGCTTGATGGTGTACAGCAGCTGTCCGGCTGGCAGCTGACAATTTTTACTGTCTATTAATATGGCCAGTATAAAATAAATGCTGGCACTGACCTACAGACTTAATTACCTGCTGGGTCGGTGACTTACAGGCCAGGTGGCAACCTTAGTGCCACCCCTCTGAGGTCCTGCAGACTCCGGTTTGAGGTGATAGGCTCAGGTTGCCTCATGGCAGGGATGCCCTGAGTCTGTTTCTTCCTAAAACAGGCCGTCTGGCTAACTATTCCTATCCCTATCGGTGTGCACACCTAAAGGCTCTGCAGAGACCGGCCTGACTTACAGTTTAGTGCTCAGAAGTCACAGCTTTTACCAACGCGCTGTCTTCCACAACATTTTTTTACCGGCTGAGCACACTTCAGCTCCACTCAAGAGGCAGCAAAAACTGTCTTTTTTAAAATCAGAGAAGCAGCCAATCAGCACGTGTCCAGTGGGCAAACTCATTTCACTTCGGAGCAGCTATCTTGGTACTCTATTATGAAGCCCAGTACATCCTATACATTGTCACACCTCCAGTTCTTTCAGAGGCAGCATTAACCCCTTGGGGGTGAGTCCATTACATCTATATTGGTCAACAACTCAATGTTTCGTTAGTGCAGGCCATGGGAACAACGACCTACACAAATGCAACCCAAATAAGGGCTTGAAAGGAAAAGAAAGGGGAGTAGGGATGAGAAACGGAAAAGAGGTATGCAATCGAATGAACACCAATAACATACGTAAACCAGACGTGCATACAAACAACCACAACGGCAGCAAACACCAAAATACTTACCAAATGTACTATAACCTAAACAGATGGAAATATCTAATCAGTACATGCCAGGTATTGGTTAGTATTTGGGCCAGAAAACGTAAGCTCACAAGTCTACGACAAGGGTCCTCGTTGCCTTGTGAGTCTCTACTGTAACAAGACAACAAAAACCACTAAAACCGGCCTACAAGCGGGGTGATCCTCCCAATAGGGACAGCCTCACACTGGAACCTCAGGGCCTGGCTGATCCTAGGTGGTAACCGGCAGAAACACCAGCCAAGGGAAATAACATAACGGGCGTCAGCTGAGCTACAGATACAGATGAACACAACATGACTCCAAGCAGCAGGGCTCTGAGAGGGAAATGGATAAATGGCAAAATGACCAGCACCCTCTAGTGACAGGGGACGGTATTTATGTGCAACAGATCAGTGGTTATTGGCTGGCTGGAGAACTCCACACCATCAGCCAGCCGAATAAACCACCCCAGCAGCACTGTGCTCCTGGAAACCCAACAGAACTACAGGTCCCAGGAGCACAACAGGATAATACCATTCACTGACCTCTATATATGTAGGTCATACTGTGAATGAGTCATGAATACCATACAGAGAAGTATAGGGTCAGGTAGGTCACTCAAGGAGGGGGTAAATAGGTTACATGATATGTAATGTGAAGTGACATGTAACGGCCCAACAAGCAGCTACACCAAAGAGAGTGTTCTGCCATTTGGACTTCTAGGCGAGAGACCCACCTTGTCTGCAGACTCAAGAAGCTCTTCACTTATTTTGTGACTGCAAAGGCAAGACTGCTGCATACATACCGGCTTACAACTTCAGGTAAAGGTTTTGTTCATCTACGCAATCATTAATTTTCTCCCAAAGCTGCTAAGATGAAAAAATTAAGTAACTTTGTAGATAGTGTTAGTAAAAAATGTCCTATTGTTTTGTGTCTACAGCTCCTAAGCAGACCTATGTGTCTCCATAGTAACAGACTGCAAACACTGTGTAGTCAGATCCTACAGTCATCCTCTCTTCTACTCTTCTACCAAATGCATGTTAACAAACAGTAGGGGGCAGTATAACTACAGGATCAGACCACTCGGGTTCTGTTTGTAGCTTGTTACCATGGAGATATATCGCCGCATCAGAGCTGCATGCACAAAACAATAGGGAACTTTAAGAAAGATGTTTTGCACAACTTTGTTTTCATCCCAATGCGGAATCCACCGGCAGTCGGTATAAAGCCGCCTCGTGAGGATCTGTCTGCTTTTACACCACAATAAGATTGATTCAGACTGGAAGCACTTAGCGGAACGCTCGGCTTCCATTAGAAATGGTAATGAGATGGCGTGTTAATTACTGGGATTTGTAGGTAAGTAACTAGAAGAACACTGAGATCTGGAAATCATGTTCTTACAAGGGAGATGGTTTCTATATCATGTGTATGTGTGTGTGTGTGTATATATATATATACACACACACAGTATGCCGCCCCATTATTAGAACTATTGGCTCCTATATTAGAAGCCCCAGTCCTTTATTAGAGGCCCTACCTTTTTATTGGAACACCACCCCTTTGTTAGAAGCCCCGTCCCTTTACTAGAGCCCTCAGACGTTTATCAGAGCCCCCTCCCTCTCACAATTGGTGCCCCCCTGTACAGTAATTCTCCCTGGGACCCCGGAGTGCGGCATAAAGTCACGTGACAAGTTTTCCGTGGATCAGTTTCAGTGTGAATCCATATTAGATGGAAGATCCAGCGATCAGAGCAACTTCCAATGAGGCCCGGTCATCAGTGCTGGACTAGCCGGGGGCTCACCGCCAACCGCAGGGTTTTCTCATGTAACGGTGTGGAGAGTATACAGAGAATGGCGCGATGGAGGAAAACATCCAGTGAAAGGGGATCCTGTGGACAGAAACAACTCATCAGTGAAAGGGGTCGGAGGAGGATGTCAGGAATCGTTCTGACCAACAGGCTGCACAGTCAGCTGAATACAACGCTGGAGCTCCAACTAACGTGTCCGAACGCACAACTCGCCGTTCCTCCGCACGGATGGGATAACAGCGGGCGACCAGTTCCAGCGCCATTGTGTCTAAGAGAAACAGAGAGACTCCAGCGGGCAAAAGAGCGCAAAACTTGTATCACTGAACAGCAGAAGAACATCTCCTGGTCAGATGGAGCCAGATTTATGTGCTGATGGGAGGTCAGAATTTGGCGCAAGCAGCATGAATCGCTGACCCCTTCCTGTCAGCTGGTCAGAACATGTCAGCACCGCCATCTATTCTGCAGCTTCCTGTCCGCAGGGGCCGGTATTCCGGCAGAACGGTTTCATCACCTAGCGGGATCTACACTGCAGTGAATCGCTGCGATTATGCAGACCAAAGGAGTCCACCGCTTCCAGATGGGCGTAATAAAGGGGCGGTCAGTGTGTAAAGCCTTCTGTGTATTCGGCACAAGTCTCACCTGTGATATCGGCTTCCTTCGGGTTATCTCGTCCCTCCGCTCACCTGATTACGTTTTCTGCCTCGTTATTTCATTTTACAGCTGAATTATTTCCATATTTGCAAAGACATTGAGGATCTGACGGCAAAGTTGAAGCACCTCATCGTGTTATTTGGACTCGGGTTGCCCTGGAGGTGCTGCACAGTACTGGATGGTTGGGTGATGCAACATGATCAGCATCCAACATTTATGGTTGTAGTGGCCCGGAGGTCCTCCAGGGTAGCCACACAATCATCAGTCCTGTAACACCTAGCTATGGGACTTCTAGAAGACATAGAAGGTGCTGTACCTTCGAGAAACCCTGTTTACCCCCTTTCTTCTCAAAACTAAAGCTAACTGCTTGGCAACAGCTGTCTGCTTATTGGCTGCTTGTCATGCTATCACTGATTGGTGGAGGGGAATGGTGTGATAGTCCAGAGTGGGAAAATATCAGGGCGAGGCAGGATGTGAAGGTGAGGTGTGGACAGAAAGTGTGGGAGTTAAGACAGGGAGTGAAGGAGTAGTTAGGAGAACAGTGAGGGGAGTCGGTAGGAGGCAGTCGGAGGAGGAGGACGTGCAGGAGGAGCTCTGCAGTGTGAGCAGAGATAACGTGTTCTGCAGTGGGAAATCAGGATTTACAAGCTTCCTCATCAACAGCAGAGTGGAGAAGAAAGTTTGGGACCGGTCTACTAAACAGTGAGTTATACAAAGCCAGAGAAAGTGAATGAGGCCCATCCTAAAGTCACCTTCATTATCTGCCTTCTAGTATTTCAGTGAAACCCCAACAATAACTAGGACTGTGGGAATTCTACTGAGTAACCTCTAGTGTCAATAGAGAGAGAGCGTTGAAGATTTACTTGTGTTATACGGAATTCAACTGTGACTCAACGTTTCATTTACTTGAAATTAATATCTCATTACTGCAGGACTGCCATTGTTGTCGCTGTGAATACAAAACTGAGCTGAAGTGAAACTGTGTACCTCCAGTTCACTATTCAAAGCTACCAGGACTCGAGTCAGTTATTTCGGCGATAACCCTAGAAGGATGGCGTCACGTGACAAACCACCGCTAGTATTCAGAGACTGTAAAACCCTCTTTGCCCCTCTGCGACAACAGAGTCAGGCACCTTTGCCGCCATTGCCAGGAGAGATCACAGAGCCACCCGTGACATTCATCTTGCTTTCCCGTGGTCTCCCCCACATTGGTGCGCCATGCTCGGATGCTGCATAGTCACATCACCATCAGGGTTTTCTGGAGAAAACACTATTGATGAACTATCCTTGTGATAGGTCAATAATAGTTGATTAGCTTGGGTCCACCACTCGGGATCCCGACCGATCAGTTGATCTGTTGATTCTATAAGGTATTATATAGGGAAGCTCTATGTAAATAGGAAGATGGAGCAATGCCTCTACAGCACCACCTATTGGAAGGCAGAAACCAAAAATGGCAACAGCACGCAAAACAAATTTACTATCAGAGGTATCTTTTTTTTGTACACCTATTGGAAGGCAGCATTCCTGCAAGTTACCAACCCACAGCACACTGATGAGGGGCGAGAACCCCAAACCAGTCTGCCGGCACACGGTTATCTCTTCCTTCTGGAGAATACTTCAGCTTTGGCTCATATTCCCAGTTACAAGACTTGCTAAAAGGTCTGACGCTGTCCAATAGGTGGCGCTGTAGAGGTATTGTTTCATCTTTTCATTTGCATAAATTTCCCAGAAGAGCCTGCATGGCCTTATAAGTCTCCTCACACCTTCTATGTGCTCTCCCTAAGGAGAAGTGATCCCCCTCTGATAGAGGAGCTCTGTAATGTATTAGGAGAGTTCCGTTACTCTAGAGGCATAAATCATATAATTCTTGTGCCTGCAGCCACCACTAGGGGGAGTCACTGTAGATATCTAGTATTGAGCTGAATGGGAGCTGTCTACATCTGTCTGTGTTACTTCCCATGGAGACATGGCAAGCGGGGAAGGTGCTCCATACAAGCCCCCTCCAGCCAGGGGCCAAAGGTCGCCTCTCTTTTTGTTATTTTCGATGGTTCCCAGATCCGGGCGCTCCTGTCGGCTGCTACTCAGCTCTCTGCAGTTCCGGAAGTTGTAAAGCCTGTTTATTGTGGAGCTTTATAGCCGCTGTAATGGCTGATCCTTCACACAGTTCTCCAGACGTTTCCTGCTGAGGTGTGATGTACGGATTCGGCAGACATTACCTTGACACATAATATCGGGCGCTACTGGCACAGATCTAAGAAACTTTAAGCTGACACTTCACCAAAGTCATCCAAGAAGTTAAGTTAAAGTTAGCTCTCATTGGTGCAGATTAGCTAATCCTGCGTAATAGTGCGACGGTGCGGGCCCATTTATCACCGATGCTGTGGCAGAATTTTGGTGCAAATTTTGCCTTTTTTTTAAGGCAAATAAATTTAGAAAAATTTACTATTGATTTGCATCAAAAAGAACAGACGCTCCGCCTCTTACGCTTTTTTTCCATAGTGTCTAGAAAAATGGGTGGGGCTTTGAGTGGAGGGAGGGTTTTATAGATATTTATGACATGTGACTTCAAAAAGTTGCAAAATTTGTTGCGCTCTTCAGTAGAGGGGGGTAGGGGGGTGGGGGGGGGGCACAAAGTGACTCCACATCTCTAGACATATTTAAAGATGTAACAATTTATCTGCATTGTGCGACATTTCATACATTTGTTGCAGCTTTAGGGCACCTACCCACTTGCGTTGCCGATTTTCGTGCGTGAAAAATGCAGCGTTTTCCGCGCGTTTTTCGCGCCTTTTCCGTTAATTTCCATTGACATTCATGGGTGCATTAAGAGAAAAATAAGGACACATATGCAACTGACAGTTCCTATGTGAAAAATTGCAACGGACCGAAAAAAAAATGCAAATGGACAAGAACACATTCTATACTAATTGCTCTTCAGAAAAAACGCAAAACATCACAGGAAAAAAAAATCGCAAGTGGGTGGGCGCCCTGAAACTTAAGAAGCAGAGGAGAGCTGCCAGAAAGTTGGCAGCAAACATGAATAAATTCCCCCCATATAGTTGTCTGGTGCAGGCGGGTTCGGACTGTCGTGCTTTTTTGGGGGGAATGGAGGCTTTTATATTTTTTACCTTACTACTTTTTATATTTTTAACTGAATTATTATTTTTTAATTGTTTTATTTAATTTTATTTCTTATATTTATTGATGCGGTTCTGGGGGAGTCACATTACCTGCCCACCGTCCTCTGTGCTGTTGTTCCCAGTCACATCCTACTGCTCCCGGATTGGCCGGTGCTGCTCTCCTGAGCCGTGTAGCATCCGTGTGACCTGTGTGCAGAAGGCGGCTTCTCCGTCTGGGCTGGGAGACCCCTTTTCTTGCAGCTGACCCCCCTCCCCCCTACACACACACTCCTTGGCACCTCTGGCACGCCATATAAGCTATGTAAGCTCGTCGTCATGGTGATGCCAGGTGTTCTATTAACCAGGAGGGAAGCAAGGTGCGTTGAGCCATATTTACATTTTTCTGCAGCTTTAATAACTGGAACAACAACCAAAGTGCCCAATGTTACCAACCAACCAAAGTCAATGATGAAACCTTCAGTTCGGCTGATTCACCGAATTCTGGAACTTCACCAATACCCCTAAAACTGGTGAAGATCCATTGGAGCCCGGGATAACGGGTAAATGGATTCCGCGGTGACATCCACTCTGTCCTTCCTGGTTGCTGCTGACTGCTGCAGCCAATCACGGACCTCCTATAGCCAGTCGATGACCTCTCTTGTGAACGGGGACTTCCAGGACTTCCAGCCTGCTCCTCCCTATAGAAAATTTAAAGGAACAGTACACAATAAAAATCCAATATACATGCAAAAAACACAAGGGGATTCCTATTTGGCTGGCCAATCAGAGAGGAGGTGAAGTACATCGCTGGTCCAACACACTATCCATATACAGTGTGATTAGGAGGTTAGAACACTACGGCAGCCATCTTGGAAACTAAAATCAGGCTTGGGAATCGGCAGACCCCCAGACAACGCCGCAGAGGAGGGACAGCAGGTCACATAACTCCGGACAGAACCAGAGCGTCACTTTAATCAATCAATTCTTTATTAGCTCCATTACTATCTGCATCGACGCAAAGACGTCTTCTGGACCCTCGGATGCGAATCCAAGACAAAATCCCAGATGAAGTAATGCAGCATTTTGACCAAGGAAATGACAAAAGTCCAGCGGCCCCCATTACAGTCAGCGGTTTGTAGGCGCCGTTGGTCCCATCACAGGACAGATGGAACAGAGAATGCTGAGTGTGAACTGCGCCTTGTGAGCCGCTGCTAGGGGCGCGAAGAGGAGGAAACAATCTGCATACGTGGGCGCATGCTTACAGCAAGGCTGCGGTGGATGGAGCCATGATCGGGCTGCTCGCTCGTAGGAGTCGCCCACCAGATGTGGCCGTGAAATAGGGGGACGCGGCCGCAAACTCAACAGTCCAAAGAACCTGCTCAAAACTAATACTAACTAGTAATAAGAAGGAAACAGCAACAAGACTCCTTCTGCCCAGCAGCAACGAACAGAAAGTGGTCACCGACCAGCCGCCATCATGTGGCGGAATCGGTCGCATCCCGCTCTCCGAAAAAAAGAGGAAGCGGAAATGCAGGCACCAAAATGGGATCTTCCCACTGTGAAGTTGTGACAATATACTCCTTCCCCCGCGCTCCCGCTACTGGCTCTGCACCTGTCTCTTCTGGCTCCTGCTTGAAAAGTGAGAACCCCTCCAGCACCGCCGCTCATCCTCTTAAAGTAACGGTAACATATACATACAACAATCGGGTGACAAGATAGAAGCATGGCGCAGGGGGACATATACAGGACCTGTGTGTTCCTGCCTGCCCCTATATACATATGGCAACAGTACAGTAGATCAGCATGCCTGTAGAAACCCCATCTTTAGTCATTTAATTCAATTGGAGCAGACGAGACGGGGTTAAAGGAGCTCTCCGGTTTGGACAGTTCCTCTTGGTAGAAGATTTTCCTTTGAGCTGGTCACAGGTTATGAGACCCTCAGCTGTAATCTGCAGGAGAACCCTCAGCAATTGTTCAGTTTCCCTGCAGCACCCCCAGAGGGGAAACAAGGTATTACACAATCGCCACTGAAATCAAAAGGCTGTCCATATAACGCACAAATGTACCGGGTCCTCCAGAGGATACACTGCGCGTCCGCTCTCCGAAGGAAACCTTATATATATATACGTCCCCAGAACACAGAGCTTTATAAACCTGAGAACAGATTACCGTCTACTCAGAGTGTGCGTAAATATCCCCCGCAGGCGGGAAGCCGAACCAGACGGGTGTATTTCAGGAGCTGCAGTAAGACGGGACGTCCAGCTGCCAGTAATGCTGCAAGTGTCACTGATAGGACACAATGGAAACAACTCGGTCACGCTCCAAGTATACGGGCGAGCAGCTGGGAGCGCGGCGCTGCGGTCAGCGTGTGGCGGATGATGTGCGCAGCTGGACATAGTTATATGGACTCTATAAACATCGGACGCTTCGAGTCACACATGGGAGACGGGCGCTGTGACCTCCGCGCCGGGCTCAGGGTCACGGAGGGGCGGAGTCTCAGCACTGAGGTCGGATTGTCATGTGGCCAATCTAATCATGACATCATCAGTGCGGCTGCCGGATTATCAGATGTTCTGGATTACTGGCTGATCATACAAAGTATATAAATCACCTGCAAATCAGCAATGGAGAAATAAACCAACATGGCTGGATGGAGGAAACCACTGAAGTGGAGGCGGGGTTACAAGCGCGGACATTTCGTCGTGTAGTACAAGGCGAAATCAGAATTTCCATACTTTTTGCACAAGTAATCCGGAGCGAATACAACCTGTTGGTTTTCGGTCGCATGATAATAAACGCAGCCTGTCCTATTTTGGTCCACATTAGGGCTTAAACGGATGGACGTGTTTGCGCACAGGAAACACACCTGCAAAACGTGACAAAGCGAAGCCATTGTTTGTTCTCATGAGCGTGTGTGAAGATAGGACCTGCGCTGCCTCTCTGCGTGTTGTGCGGAGCGCTGCCATAGAAGTCCATGAGGCTTAAAAAAACATTGGCAGGGTGCGACCGGCGTGTTCAGGCGCAAGCATGTTCCATTGCTGCGATGTATTTGCGCACACGTTCGTCTGTTGAATCCCTGCAGGCCATAATAGCCTGCTGCAGTCACTGGGAATACACAAACGCGCAGGGAATCCGCATGACATCCGTGGCGCCGCTTGCTTTTTTTGTGCGTATAAATTCACTTTTAACAGAAATGTTGCCGATCCGTGGAAAAATTCACAGCATTTTTGTATCAAAACCGCAGAAAGATCCGCGCCGGCGCTGCAGTTGTGGCTCAACCTTAGCTACGTATCTGCAGACAATTAAGCTGTAGTAAATCTCCGTACATTGCCTGCAGGCTGCGACCGCTACTGAGCGCCACCAGGTGGTCACGTGATGTTGAAGCGGGCATCCTGTCACCGGGAGAAAGATGTTGGTGCTCAGAAGCAGTTCGGAATGCAGGCGGTAAGTGGTACTCTGGGTGAAGGCGGTGAGTGGCGCTCCGGGCACAGGTGGTGAGAGGTGCTCTGGGCACAGGTGGTGAGAGGTGCTCTGGGCACAGGCAATGAACAGAGCAGGGAGAGTCTTTATTTGCTCCTGCCTAGCAGAAAGGCTAATATCAGTTGCAGAACCACCGCTAAATCCACATCAGAGTTCACACCAATGGTGCAGATTTCGAAACGGTTTTTGATGCAGAAATGTTGCGGATTTTGACGTGCATCAACACCATTTCTGCCACGTGTGAACACGTCCTTAAGGGGTTTTCTGATTGGAAGCAACATCCCGAGACGCCGGACCAGACCCCATTGTCAGCTCTACATATGATGACATCCCCTTACCAGACCCGGTTGTCAGTTCTACACCTGGGGACATCCCCCCACCAGACCCGGTTGTCAGCTCTACACCTGGGGGCATCCCACCACCAGACCCCGTTGTCAGTTCTACACCTGGTGGCATCCTCCCACCAGACCCGTTGTCAGCTCTACACCTGGTGACATCCCACCACCAGACCCCATTGTCAGCTCTACACCTGGGGACATCCCCCCACCAGACCCGGTTGTCAGTTCTACACCTGGGGACATCCCCCCACCAGACCCGGTTGTCAGCTCTACACCTGGTGACATCCCACCACCAGACCCCGTTGTCAGCTCTACACCTGGGGACATCCCCCCACCAGACCCGGTTGTCAGCTCTACATCTCGTGACATCCCACCACCAGACCCTGTTGTCAGCTCTACACCTGGTGACATTCCCCCACCAGACCCCGTTGTCAGCTCTACACCTGGTGACATGCCCCCCACCACCAGACCCCATTGTCGGCTCTACACCTGGTGACAAGCCCCCAGGAGACCCTATTGTCAGTTCTACACCTGGTGACATCCCACCACCAGACTCTGTTGTCAGCTCTACACCTGGTGACATCCCCCCACCAGACCCCGTTGTCAGCTCTACACGTGGTGACATCCCACCACCAGACCCCGTTGTCAGCTCTACACGTGGTGACATCCCACCACCAGACCCCATTGTCAGCTCTACACCTGGTGACATCCCCCCACCCGACCCCATTGTCAGCTCTACAACTGGTGACATCCCACCACCAGACCCCGTTGTCAGCTCTACACGTGGTGACATCCCACCACCAGACCCCATTGTCAGCTCTACACCTGGTGACATCCCACCACCAGACCCCATTGTCAGCTCTACATCTGGTGACATCCCACCACCAGACCCCATTGTCAGCTCTACACCTGGTGACATCCCACCGTAAGACCCCGTTGTCAGCTCTACACCTACTGACATCTCACCACCAGACCCCGTTGTCAGCTCTACACCTGGTGACATCCCACCACCAGACCCCATTGTCAGCTTCACACCTGGTGACATCCCCCCACCAGACCCCATTGTCAGCTCTACACCTGGTGACATCCCACCACCAGACCCCGTTGTCAGCTCTACACGTGGTGACATCCCACCACCAGACCCCATTGTCAGCTCTACACCTGGTGACATCCCACCACCAGACCCCGTTGTCAGCTCTACACCTACTGACATCCCACCACCAGACCCCGTTGTCAGCTCTACACCTGGTGACATCCCACCACCAGACCCCATTGTCAGCTTCACACCTGGTGACATCCCACCACCAGACCCTGTTGTCAGCTCTACACCTGGTGACATCCCCCACCAGACCCTGTTGTCAGCTCTACACCTGGTGACATCCCACTGCCAGACCTCGTTGTCAGCTCTACACCTGGTGACATCCCACCACCAGACCCCATTGTCAGCTCTACACGTGGTGACATCCCACCACCAGACCCCGTTGTCAGCTCTACACGTGGTGACATCCCACCACCAGACCCCATTGTCAGCTCTACACGTGGTGACATCCCACCACCAGACCCCATTGTCAGCTTCACACCTGGTGACATCCCCCCACCAGACCCCATTGTCAGCTCTACACCTGGTGACATCCCACCACCAGACCCCGTTGTCAGCTCTACACGTGGTGACATCCCACCACCAGACCCCATTGTCAGCTCTACACCTGGTGACATCCCACCACCAGACCCCGTTGTCAGCTCTACACCTACTGACATCCCACCACCAGACCCCGTTGTCAGCTCTACACCTGGTGACATCCCACCACCAGACCCCATTGTCAGCTTCACACCTGGTGACATCCCACCACCAGACCCTGTTGTCAGCTCTACACCTGGTGACATCCCCCACCAGACCCTGTTGTCAGCTCTACACCTGGTGACATCCCCCACCAGACCTCGTTGTCAGCTCTACACCTGGTGACATCCCACCACCAGACCCCATTGTCAGCTCTACACCTGGTGACATCCCACCACCAGACCCCGTTGTCAGCTCTACACGTGGTGACATCCCACCACCAGACCCCATTGTCAGCTCTACACCTGGTGACATCCCACCACCAGACCCCATTGTCAGCTCTACACCTGGTGACATCCCACCATCAGACCCCGTTGTCAGCTCTACACCTACTGACATCCCACCACCAGACCCCGTTGTCAGCTCTACACCTGGTGACATCCCACCACCAGACCCCATTGTCAGCTTCACACCTGGTGACATCCCCCCACCAGACCCCATTGTCAGCTCTACACCTGGTGACATCCCACCACCAGACCCCGTTGTCAGCTCTACACGTGGTGACATCCCACCACCAGACCCCATTGTCAGCTCTACACCTGGTGACATCCCACCACCAGACCCCGTTGTCAGCTCTACACCTACTGACATCCCACCACCAGACCCCGTTGTCAGCTCTACACCTGGGGGCATCCCACCACCAGACCCCGTTGTCAGTTCTACACCTGGTGGCATCCTCCCACCAGACCCCGTTGTCAGCTCTACACCTGGTGACATCCCACCACCAGACCCCATTGTCAGCTCTACACCTGGGGACATCCCCCCACCAGACCCGGTTGTCAGTTCTACACCTGGGGACATCCCCCCACCAGACCCGGTTGTCAGCTCTACACCTGGTGACATCCCACCACCAGACCCCGTTGTCAGCTCTACACCTGGGGACATCCCCCCACCAGACCCGGTTGTCAGCTCTACATCTCGTGACATCCCACCACCAGACCCTGTTGTCAGCTCTACACCTGGTGACATTCCCCCACCAGACCCCGTTGTCAGCTCTACACCTGGTGACATGCCCCCCACCACCAGACCCCATTGTCGGCTCTACACCTGGTGACAAGCCCCCAGGAGACCCTATTGTCAGTTCTACACCTGGTGACATCCCACCACCAGACTCTGTTGTCAGCTCTACACCTGGTGACATCCCCCCACCAGACCCCGTTGTCAGCTCTACACGTGGTGACATCCCACCACCAGACCCCGTTGTCAGCTCTACACGTGGTGACATCCCACCACCAGACCCCATTGTCAGCTCTACACCTGGTGACATCCCACCACCCGACCCCATTGTCAGCTCTACAACTGGTGACATCCCACCACCAGACCCCGTTGTCAGCTCTACACGTGGTGACATCCCACCACCAGACCCCATTGTCAGCTCTACACCTGGTGACATCCCACCACCAGACCCCATTGTCAGCTCTACATCTGGTGACATCCCACCACCAGACCCCATTGTCAGCTCTACACCTGGTGACATCCCACCATAAGACCCCGTTGTCAGCTCTACACCTACTGACATCTCACCACCAGACCCCGTTGTCAGCTCTACACCTGGTGACATCCCACCACCAGACCCCATTGTCAGCTTCACACCTGGTGACATCCCCCCACCAGACCCCATTGTCAGCTCTACACCTGGTGACATCCCACCACCAGACCCCGTTGTCAGCTCTACACGTGGTGACATCCCACCACCAGACCCCATTGTCAGCTCTACACCTGGTGACATCCCACCACCAGACCCCGTTGTCAGCTCTACACCTACTGACATCCCACCACCAGACCCCGTTGTCAGCTCTACACCTGGTGACATCCCACCACCAGACCCCATTGTCAGCTTCACACCTGGTGACATCCCACCACCAGACCCTGTTGTCAGCTCTACACCTGGTGACATCCCCCACCAGACCCTGTTGTCAGCTCTACACCTGGTGACATCCCACTGCCAGACCTCGTTGTCAGCTCTACACCTGGTGACATCCCACCACCAGACCCCATTGTCAGCTCTACACGTGGTGACATCCCACCACCAGACCCCGTTGTCAGCTCTACACGTGGTGACATCCCACCACCAGACCCCATTGTCAGCTCTACACGTGGTGACATCCCACCACCAGACCCCATTGTCAGCTTCACACCTGGTGACATCCCCCCACCAGACCCCATTGTCAGCTCTACACCTGGTGACATCCCACCACCAGACCCCGTTGTCAGCTCTACACGTGGTGACATCCCACCACCAGACCCCATTGTCAGCTCTACACCTGGTGACATCCCACCACCAGACCCCGTTGTCAGCTCTACACCTACTGACATCCCACCACCAGACCCCGTTGTCAGCTCTACACCTGGTGACATCCCACCACCAGACCCCATTGTCAGCTTCACACCTGGTGACATCCCACCACCAGACCCTGTTGTCAGCTCTACACCTGGTGACATCCCCCACCAGACCCTGTTGTCAGCTCTACACCTGGTGACATCCCCCACCAGACCTCGTTGTCAGCTCTACACCTGGTGACATCCCACCACCAGACCCCATTGTCAGCTCTACACCTGGTGACATCCCACCACCAGACCCCGTTGTCAGCTCTACACGTGGTGACATCCCACCACCAGACCCCATTGTCAGCTCTACACCTGGTGACATCCCACCACCAGACCCCATTGTCAGCTCTACACCTGGTGACATCCCACCATCAGACCCCGTTGTCAGCTCTACACCTACTGACATCCCACCACCAGACCCCGTTGTCAGCTCTACACCTGGTGACATCCCACCACCAGACCCCATTGTCAGCTTCACACCTGGTGACATCCCCCCACCAGACCCCATTGTCAGCTCTACACCTGGTGACATCCCACCACCAGACCCCGTTGTCAGCTCTACACGTGGTGACATCCCACCACCAGACCCCATTGTCAGCTCTACACCTGGTGACATCCCACCACCAGACCCCGTTGTCAGCTCTACACCTACTGACATCCCACCACCAGACCCCGTTGTCAGCTCTACACCTGGTGACATCCCACCACCAGACCCCATTGTCAGCTTCACACCTGGTGACATCCCACCACCAGACCCTGTTGTCAGCTCTACACCTGGTGACATCCCCCACCAGACCCTGTTGTCAGCTCTACACCTGGTGACATCCCACTGCCAGACCTCGTTGTCAGCTCTACACTTGGTGACATCCCCCACCAGACCCCGCTGTCAGCTCTACACTTGGTGACACCCCACTGCCAGACCCCATTGTCAGCTCTACACGTGGTGACATCCCCTCACCAGACCCCATTGTCAGCTCTACAGCTGGTGACATCTGATGGTTTCTGTACTCGGGTCTCCTGTGTGATCCTCTCCTTTATACCTGATGCTCACACATCACCTGACCGCGCCGGACTGCTGGGGGGCCAATACTTCTGTCTACATAGTGCAGATTATACTGTTAATGCTGCAGATTTCCCGCAGCATACATGGCCGGTGTGAAGGAGCCTCTATTTATTCTCCCATCTCCGTCTTCTGTCATATTCCACAATACATTATATAAAGCTTCTTTATGCTGACGCGTTTCGGATTATCAGATGGCGGTTTACAGGAATGTAATTGCATTAGGGATCGCCACGATCAGTGATTCCTAAAATATACTTCTCATGAGAATTGCTCCTTTTACAAGATGGAATATGAAGATCAGGTAATCTGTGGCAGTGAAGCCGTGGGGGAGGTAAATGTCGGGGCGTCTGACCCTGCTGGAGCCAGAGCTGCTCTCTGCTGTGGCAGGAATACTCTTGGAGGTGTTCTTCGCAGTTAGGCAAAGGTGCACATCTGTGTGAAAAAAGAATCTGTGTTACATCCACAAAAATGGGAGTTTTCCGCATGTGTTTGGCCTCCATGTTCAGCCCGTCTTCAATAAGTGAGGGTCATTAGTGGCATCAGCGGGTCTAAGAGGACGGAACAGAGATATTAGAATACTGATGCACCAGATTAGGATGGAGAAGGACTTTTAGAAACAGATGTGGTGGTTTTTTTTGCGTGCGTGAAACTTGTGTTTGTGAAACGCGACAAAGTGAAGCCATTGATTGCCGTGGGTTCGTTCTCGTGAGCGTGTCTCTTGCATGGACTTCCCACACGGGAGAAATAAGAGGTCCTGCCCAATCTTTCTGTGTTTTATGCATAAAGCTACCATAGGAGTCTATGGCAGGTTAAAAAAATCAAGGGGGGGCTGTGACCAGCGGCCAATACAGGGCCAGGAAGACCGCTGGCCCTTAGTAGGCATTAAATAGCCATTCTATTGCACAGAAAGGGAGTATCGCTCGCGTGTGAACTGCATTTCGGGCTCCACAAGCTCCATTCCTATTCGCTGCCGCGCACAGATCAGCCGGATTATTGCCACCTTGTTCACGCACAAATATGCTCTGCTGCGACGACTGCATTTGTATATACATTTGTCTGTGGAAGCCCTCTAGGTGCGTCTTGCCGAAATACCCTGCATGTCTGAAAGGTCCCTAAGGGAACTGTCCCAGCCGGCGTATGAGCTGCGGGATTTTCTGCAATTTCCGTTACATTTCTGCTCGCGGCCGGAGCCCACGCTGTGTGCAATCTGCAGCATGCTTCGCTGTGGAGTTTCTATATATACTTGCGATTTGATGTGCGGGATGAGCTGCATTGTGTAATATTGAGGTGGTTCCTGGGTCCCGCCGGCGGACCTTATTAACAAACCTCCACAAATGCCGATTCTCAGGCAGATTCAGAGCATCTCCACAGCTGAAAAGCTACAAGAACACAACCTCAGGGCTTCTTCACTTCGGCGCGGTTGTGGAGCTTCTTGCAGCCATGATTTTCACAGCCGCAAAAAGTGATGAAACGAGAGATTGATTTAAATAGTTTCATTGTGACTAGCGGGATTCTCGTGCGA